>NC_091223.1:773278-1073278 GCF_040958095.1 Procambarus clarkii
TAAGAAAAATACCATTGTGCCTATAGTATGAAGTTCTATGTATTGTTGTACATGATATGTTATGTGTATTACGATGTAGAATGTATACATTTAGAGATATAATGTACATGACTAGCGTGTATACAAACAGAAATCACAATAGCATGATATATCAAATGAATAAATCCACTAGGGCGATGATGAGGGTTAGAACTTATGTCCAGGATGATCCCAGACGCACCTTAATCAACTACGTCACGAAATGGAATAATAATTGCAACCGGGTTTCCTATTGTTCACACACGGATCCCGCAGTCTCTCCGAGACATAAACAATGGTTTTACACAATTCCCCCATGCACTCCGGCTCTGTCAACAAGCTGTTCTACCTCTTCACCCTGACTTCAATACACACAGAAATCCCAATAGTATGACATATCAAATGAATAAAGAAACAAGGGCCGTGATGAGAGTTCGAACTTTTGTCTAGGATGATCCCAGACGCACCTTAATCAACTGTGCCACGACATAGTAATAAGAATTGGAACCGGGTTAGCTGCTGCTCACACATGGATCCCGCAGTCTCTCCAAGACACAAAACGGGTTTTTACAAAATTTTCCCAATGAACTCAGAGTCTGTCAACTAGCTGTTCTACCTCTTCGACCTTCAGAACATACAGAAATCACAATAGCGTGATATATCAAATAATCAAATCCACAAGGGCCGTGATAAGGGTTCGAACATGCGTCCAGGATGATCTCAGGCGTGCCTTAACCCTTAAACTGCACAAAACATCATATGATGTGTGACATTGATGGGGGTATAATTCGAAAAATATTCGAATTATGTAAAAATTACTTAGAAATGTTAAAAAATCGCCAATTTATTGGCTTCAGCTTCGTAAAACTTTCATCAAAATATTTTCAGAAATTGATTTTAGACGAATATTTAAAAAAAAGTATTGTTGATAAAGAGAACAGCTCCTATTAACTGGAACTGATGGATAATGCAATTCTAAAGAGATGCCAGCACCTGTCCGATGCTCAAAGAAGAAGAATAGTAGTAAGAAGTGTCCACAAAGTGGATATAAAGCTGGTGCCTTTATAGCACTGGTGAGTAATACAAAATAACACAAATAATAATGAGTAATTATGGTATTATGCTATATTTTGTTATGTATCATATAAATGTATTGCCCAATTTCATTATCAGTTAATATCAACAATGTCCAAAAAATATTTTTTTTAGCGGAATTTTTTTTTAGGATTTTATTTTTTTCTTCTTTGTTTATTATTTGAATTTGTTTTAACCTTCACATCCTGTAGAATGCATACTCGTCCCTAACTATGTGATGCCAGAATTAAATTGATCAACAAATAAATCAGTTACAACTCTCAGAACTTGGGGCTTTGAATTTTTGTTGTTGTTGATTTATTCAGATTTCAAACTCCAGTTTCCTTGTTTCTTTAGGTTGTTTTGATGATTAGGGACCAGATTAGGGCTTTTTTACTTATATAAAGTATACCCTAAATTATATTTGCTAAATCATTATAATTATCCCAATATATATATATATATTTTTTTTTTTTTGGGGGGGGGGTATTTTTTCTTTACTTCATTTCTACACACATTGACCTACAACTTTCATATACTTGAGTACGAATGCCAAACAATGTTTATTACAACATACAAGTAAATTCTTGAATTAGAACTGCCTTATTCATTGTCAATAACTTCAACTTCAATTATATTTCTATCTAGAATTTCAACTTACTTCAGTACCCAAAAATCTAGTTTCAGACCCATTCTCACCATTTTTAAATAAAGTGTGCACAACTGTCTGGTCTACAATCCTTATAGAATGGATTTTTTATAAACTCTCAACGTTTGCAGTTATAAGTTTTGTTGTATTTGTGCATATTTCAAATGCCATATTGACAATATTTTTTTACAGTAAACTATACTGAAAACCTATATTCTAAATATATGAAAAGGAAAATCATATGCTATTCTGAGAGCACTCCGAAAGCATAACACCAAATAAACAGTTGGTGATATTTTTATAGTTTTGCAGCTGAGTTCAAAATCTGAAGTTTTCAATATTCAACTTTATAATAATTTTTTATTTTCTTGTTTTTCAAGTTACACTGGTTTCATTTAGACAAAGTTGGAGCATTTGCCTAGTAGATTATGCACGAAATATTTGAAAGAGTTTCAGAAACCTTAAAAAACTGAGTTCAATGTCACACATCATATGACGTTTTGTGCAATTTAATGGTTAATCTACTGCACCATGACATGGTATAAGAATTGTAACTGGGTTTGCTACTGCTCACACATGGATCCTGCAGTCTCCGAGACCCAAACCGAGGTTTCACACAATTCCCCCATGCATTCTGGCTCTGTCAACAAGCTGTTCTACCTCTTTGCCCTTACTTCAATACACACAGAAATCACAATAGCATGATATATCGCATGATATATTAATAGTGTGATTAAGGTGCATCTGGGATCATCCTGGACATAAGTTCGAACCCCCATCACGGCCCTTGTGGATTTATTCACTAGCGTGTATACTATGATTTAAATGTCATTGCTGTTCATTGCATTAGCCTCTTGTCATGTTAGTAACTGATATTCTGGTATTGTGTTAGAACTTTAGTTTCTTATTGTTTTACGTTGACCTGTTTTATATGCCCAGTAAACTGGTGTATTTTTTATAGACTTTTTACTAACCCCTAGACGAGTATTGATTTTGGTCAGGCTATGGATTCCAGTGATGGTGTAGTGCATGAAGTCATGACTATGTCAAATGGGGGCCTGTCTGGGATCATCATTAACTCCTGTTGTCCAGGAACATTATCATGTAACTCCTAGTTTTCAAAATCAATATTGTTAAAATCCTATTGTTGAGGATTAATGTTGTGTATGACACGGTTAGATTGATCCATACTTATTTTCTAGTTATTGTGCCTATCGAAGTGAATGTCGGTATCGTTTGTTGAAGACACCTTGAAGACTGGTGTCTCTATGTATGATTCGGCTTGCAGTCCTAAGTGAATCTAGTTAAGGGTATTTTCTAATACTGCACTTGTAACACTGCACAATAGAGGTAAGTGTTCAGTGTCTTGCATGTTTTGGGTCACGCTAGTATAGTTAATTCCTGTTTTGGTGATAATAGTTTTGTAGAAAGTGCCTTATTGACTAATTAAGATGGAGCACGTAGTAAAAGAGATTTTGCAGAATCCATTAGTGGATAAAATTAAGACCTTTATTAAATCAGTACCTATTTGAATGGGAAGACCTAGATTTAGATGTGGCACCCAAAATGACTAAAAATAAATTACTGAGATCCATATTAATGCATCTAGTAGAAGATGGTATGTTGAATGATGAGGTATTAGAAGAATACCCTGACGAGGCTGAGATTACTGCAAGAATTAGCAGGTTAGGAATTGGAAGTTCAGCTGAGGCAAGTTGAGCTAGAGAGATTTAAATGTGAAGAAGAAACTAAGCAGAAAGAGCTGAGCTAGAGGTAGCTAGACTCAAGAGAATAGGAAACCAAGGAGTGAGAAGCTGAGTTAGAAGTAGTTAGACTCAGAGGAAGAGGAGAGGAAACTAGGCAGTAAGAAGCCGAGTTAGAGGCAGGTAGACTCAGAGGAGAAGAAGAAACCAAGCAATTGTTAAATAAGCAGCAGATTAGGCTAGAAGTGAAAAAGCTAGAAGCTGCAGCCGCTGCTGGTGATAATGGTTCTAAGGGAAGTTCAGGTAGTAGTCAAAGTGGTGGCTTTAATTTCCCCAGAGGGTTTGAATTACCCCAGTTCAATGAGAAGGACCAGAAATGATTTTACTTACATATTGCAAAAGAAGCTAATAGTTTGAAAAGGCCAGAGGATTCTTGGGTGATCATTATGCAAGGTCAGTTACGAGGGAAGGCGCAAGAGATTTTTGCTTCGCTGCCTTTTGAAGACAGTTTTCACTACACCACAGTAAAGTGAAGGATCTTGCAAGCATACGAACTCAATGCAGAGGCAGTAAGACAAAAGTTTAGAGGTCTTACACGTACACCTGATAAGACAGTTACAGATTTTTCTCGTGTAAAAGGGTAAATCTTTGACAGGTGGCTTAACAGTATGAAAACTCATGATTTTTTGTCCCTTGTCCCTTGTGATTTCTTGTCTTGTTTGCATTAAAAGTTGACCATGGTGCTAGCCACAGGTAAACATTTATACAAGGATGTTCATGATTTAGGTATGTTGGCAGATGAGCATGAGACTATAAATAAAATACCATATAGTAACTATCATATGGCACTTAAAGCATTCACCTCTATACAGTATAATTTTGAGAAGTCAAAGAGTAGTCATTATAATGATAAGTCTGCTCTTACAGCCAGGGCAGACCAGGCATATAGTAAATCTAAGGGTACTGTTAACCCTAGTAGAGCCACATCAGGTTCGACAAGTTTAGCTGATGTTAAACAATGTAATTATTGCCACAAAAAAGGCATGTTGTCCATGATTGTTTTAGATTGCATCCAAAGTTACGACCAAAGGCTTTGGTCGTAATGAGTTGTGGTTAAGTGGGTACCTGTAGTCATGTTTTGGGATATTGGTGCATCACAAACTTCGATTACTTCAAGTATGTTGTCCATAGTTAAGAAGGTTGACCTAGATGAAGTAATTCTTATACAGGGTATAGTAGGGGTAGAGCAACGTGTTCTCCGTATGCAAGTCTACATTAAATTCTCCTATACTCCTGGTCTATATACTGTAAGTGTGTGTGATACCATGTCCATATCTGGTGTCGATATAATCAGTTACATTGCTGACACCTTGGTAAACAGTCATCTCCCCAATCATGTTTAGTGATCCAGGTAGAGTTCTCTCAAAAGTGAGTAAGATTGCTCCTGAAGTGTATCCCATCTGCGCAGTCACCAGATCTCAAGTCGACAGGTCCCAGATTAATGTTTCCAACCCTGCAACCGGAGGGATGGCTGGAAAACCTCCAACGATTGAGTTGTGCCATGTAATGAAGTTGTACCTTCTGTTACTACCTCTCCACTTATTTCTGATGTTGAATCCCACACTTTAGCCCAACTTCAAAAGAGTGACCTCTAGTTTGTTTGATGTTTTTCTGAAACTGTTAAGGAGAAGGATGCTTTGGCAGATGATGTTGGATACTTCCTCTGAGATCCGATGCTGATGAGACGATGGAGATCCAAGTTATCTCCCTCTTCAGAGGACTGTGAGAGTGTTACCCAGCTTGTGGGCCCAATCTTAAGAAGGATATTGTCAGACATTGTAGACAGTGTGTAACCTGTCAAATGGTGGGGGAAACCCAACCAAAGTGTACCTAAAGCTCCCCTTCATCCAACTGCAGTTCCAAGTGAACGTTTTTTCCACATCATTATTGATTGTGTAGGCCCTTCAATTCAGTAGGTCCGATTCAAGTCGGACCAAAGCTGGTCATGTATTTTTGATAAACTTTATATGTGCCACTTACAAATTTCCTAACGCTTACTGTGTAGGTAATATCTGAGCAAAGACAGTCATCTATTATTTTGTTAAGTTTTGTACCTTGTTTGGACTACCTCGTGTGATTCATTTGGACAATGGTAGTAACTTCCGTTCTGCCGAGTTCCAACGATTTTGTGTGTAGTATAACATTGAACATAGATTGTTCAGTACGTATCCCCCCACAGAGTCAAAGTGTATTGGAAAGATTTCACCAGACCTTCAAGCAGATGTTGCGGACTGTTGGCGAAGACTCCGGACGAAATTGGGAAAAGAACTTACCCTTTATATTATGTGCAGCTCGTAATGGGTTACAGCATTCGTTGGAGGTGTTCTCCTTTCCAATTAGTTTTTGGACATAAAGTGAGAGGCCCGATCCAGTTGCTGCGTGAGAGGATGATGAGAAGCGTTCCTCTCACTGAAGGAAGTCGGTTGTTGAGTGAAATCTAGTCCAAGTTGAAAAAGTACCAAAACTTGGCGAGTGAGCATCTGAAGAAGTCGCACCTTAAGATGAAACACCATAACGAGAAGTTCAGGTGAAGTTGAGATGTTTTTAGTCAGGTTCTTGATGTTCTTGTTTAGACAACCAGAGTGGAGGTCGTTTTAGATCATCATTTTGAAGGTCCTTTTGAAGTTATTTGCAGACGCTCCGGGTTAACCTATAAAGTTAGAAGTCTGCATGACCCTTCCACGATTTTGGTAGTGCACATTAACAGGTCGAAACCGTTTCAGGGTTCCAGGCCAGTGTCATGTGTGGTACAGGACACAGTCACCCTTGAGAACCATATAACTGTCGACATGTCTAATCCTACCCTTTGTTGTTTTAGCTCTGTTGAGATGTTGGGACACTTGGATGAGGAGAAAAAGGGAGAATTGAGACCCTTACTAGAGGAGTATGGTAATCTGTTCGGAGAAGTGCCTACCCAGACCTATGTCATTAGCCATAATATTCTGCTCACAGACACCACCCCTATTTGCATGTATCCGTATAGAGTATCAAAACATAAGTGGGATATTATCAGGAGGGAAGTGGAGTTCCTCCTTAAGCATGGTCTAGTTAAGCCCAGTCAAAGTTCCTGGTGTTCGCCTTGTTCCTAAAACAAGGCGAACACCAGGGCGAACTTCGTACTATAGTTCCTAAACCGGATGGGAAGTGGCGCCTGTGTACTGATTACAGGCGATTGAATAAGGTAACTGCAGTAGATACATTTCCCTTACCTTTGATCGAAGACTGTATAGACCAGATTGGTCATTGTCAATTTATATCGAAACTTGATTTGCCAAAAGGTTATCATGAAGTGCCCTTGACAAATCGAGCTAGTGAAGTTTCAGCTTTTATAACACCTGATGGTTATTATCAGTATAACGTTATACCTTTTGATCATGCGAATGCTCCATCAACTTTCCGAGGTTAATGAATTTGCTGTTACAGGATATTCCCAATTGCCGTTCTTGCTTAGATGACATTGTTTTGTTCAGTGATTCCTGGACAAAACATTTACAGGGTTTGAAATTGTTGTTCGCCAAGTTACAGGATGCTAATCTTACTGTTAACTCTCAGAAATGTAACTTTGCCATGGGTACAATTGTCTATTTAGGGCACGAGGTTGGTCAAGGTAGGGTGATGCCTTTTCAAGATAAAACTAATGCCATTGTTAATTGCCCAATCTTGACTGACAAGAAACAGGTTCAGCTATTTTAGGGATGAGTGCCTACTACCGTAGGTACTGTAAAAACTTTTCTATGGTAGCTTCACCTTTGACTGATTTGTTGCAGCAAAATAGTAAATTTAAGTTGACTACCCAGTGTCAAGAAGCGTTTGATGGTTTAAAAATTATATTGTCTTCATCCCCAGTTCTCGCTAGTCCTGAGTTTGTTAAGACCTTTGTAATGTATAAAGATGCTTTCGATTCGGGTGCAGCTGCTATCCTGCTCTAAGTTGGATGTGACAATGTTGAGCGTCCGGTATACTATTTTACGAGAAAGTCCACTAGCACAGAGAAGAATTACTCTGTTGTTGAAAAAGAAGGCTTATGCTCCTGTTTTGGCATGCAAGAAGTTTGAGGTATATATCTCCAAGGGAATAAGGTCAACGTATATACTGATCATAACCGGTTAATATTCATTGACAGAATGAAAATGCATAATCAGAACATTTTGAGGTGGTCGTTGTATTTGCAGGAATTTAATCACCACATACATCATATTCCTGGCAAGTTAAATGTTTTGGCTGACGCCGTATGCAGGTGTTTTCCTGAGAAAACCCCTGAGTTTGCAGAACCACCCTAAAACTTCTTGATTGAAATTGTTTATATACTTGTAATTTGCTTTAAACATGATGTTGTATTATACATATATTATATCTATATAAATAAAAATGGAAATGTTCGTTTGTTCAAAATCGCTAATCTCCGAAAGTTCTTCACCGATTGCTTTTAAATTTTCACACAATGTTCCATTCGCATCCGAGCAGGTTTCGATATACATACTATATAGATATCACGCATATCACGGTACAAAAAAAACATGGTTTTTCTGAAAAACTGTGTTTTTAATGTGAGGGAAATCTTCGAAACCTCTATACCGATTGCTTTGAAATTTTCGTTTCGAATGTATTTGGACTATTCGAAAGCAACACAACGTTGCATTCGAATAGGTGCGTCTTTTTATTTATCTACTATATACATGCCTCACCTGTGACAGGAAAAAACATGCGTTTTTTTTAAACAGGGCCATCTGTGTGACGTAGGAGCAACCCATGCTGTAATCTCTGAAAATTCTTCACCGATTGCCTTCACTTCAATCAAATGCCTCCTTCAGCTCCTGCAGATGTCTAAAATCATGTACCTGTGTAAAAATGTCGTCAACATACCTGCAGAACGTTGAGCAGAATTCTGTGTTATGTTTCACTTACGAGATGGAGAAGGATGGGAAGCTGCCCTTTGTAGATGTAACAGTCATGGAAAGAAGCGGAGGAATCCACACTGCAGTCTACACTAAGGAAACAAACATAGGAATGCGCCTCAATGCCAACAGTGACCGCCCAGACAGGTACAAGAGGAGTGTTGTTAACGCTTATGTCGACCGTGCTCTCAGCCACAGCTCAGGATGGAAGCAAGTCGATGAAGAACTCTGTAGGGTAATGCAGGTCCTAGTCAACAATGGCTTCTCCAATGGTTTCGTTGAAGACATCATAACGAGGAAGGTGAAACGCTATGCAACCTCTGAAGAGACAACTAACACAACACCTGTACCCCTGGTTGATACCTGGTTGATACCTGGTTGATGGGGTTCTGGGAGTTCTCCTACTCCCTAAGCCCGGCCCGAGGCCAGGCTTGACTTGTGAGAGTTTGGTCCACCAGGCTGTTGCTTGGAGCGGTCCGCAGGCCCACATACCCACCACAGCCCGGTTGGTCCGGCACTCCTTGGAGGAACACACCCTATTAGACTATTTTACCGGATCTTCTTTTCCACAGCTCATAAAACGGAGGAAAGGGTCCTGAAAGATATTGTTAATAGGAACGTTATCCCTACAGACAAAAATCCGAAGATACAATTGACGATTTACTATAAAACCAAAAAAACGGCCAACCTACTCATGAGAAACTCTCCAGACACAAAGCAGAACGCTTTAAAAGAGACCAATGTCGTCTATGCCTTCAAATGCCCACTTGGGGACTGTAAACCTCAAAGAACTCAGTATATAGGCAAGACAACAACATCTCTATCCAGGCGATTAACGATGCATAAGCAACAGGGCTCCATTAAGGAACATATAATCTCTTCCCACAACCAGACCATCACCAGAGAAGTCTTAACAAAAAACACAGAAATCATCGATAGATACAACGATAGCAGGCGGCTTGATATCTGCGAGGCACTACACATCAAGAAGTCAACACCAGCAATCAACAGCCAATTAATGCACAACTATATTCTACCCTTTTCAAGACTCCGCACCAATATAGAAGCATCAAGAAATATGGGCCAATAGGCCCTTTGCAGTTACTTCCATTCTTCCCTTTAAACTTATCCAATATTATACTCATTGTTTCGTGTTCTGTCTTGTGTTTTCACCTCATCCAAAACTGTTGTAACATATCACCTCACCCAAATGCAGGTATATAAAATGAAATGCCCGAAACGCTTTGCGTAATAGTGGCTTTAGGCATTGTATGTACTAGCCCTATCTATAAATCCATCACTCTTTGTAATATCTCTTGTATGTATGTACCTTACCTAAATAAACATTTGATTTGATTTGATTTGATTGATTTGAAAGCTGTTTAAATTATAGCATAGTAGGACTCTGTTAAGTGTTTGAAGGTTATAGTTGTGTGTGTGTAAACTAAGGTCTTTGAAAATGTAATAAGTTATTACGAAACGCGTTCAAGTGTTGCGTCAGACTAGAAATAAAAATGAATTTTGGAGAATTGGTTTTTCAATTACCATCAACAGTGAAAAGAAACATAAGAAATATCGTGAAAATTCGTGTTAGAATTATTAATCTTACTTACTTACTTACTATGATCTGGCGGGAAACGCTGGCGGGTGGCACCGGCACCGGCACTGCTGCAGAAAATTCGTGTTAATTTCATCTCCACTCAACATTGCATGGCCTAACTGCTGCCCAGCATGAGTTAAGTGCATGGAGACTTAATATGCCATAACTCACAGTGAACCTCAACAGTAATCAACCAAAATTAACCAATTTTCGCCTGCCTATCGACGTCCCTTCTGCCAAGCGTTCACTATACGCCTATCCCCACTATAATTCTCCAAGTATCTACCTCTGGAAACACTAACCAAGAATCTATCGCCGTAAACATGCACAAACATAGCAACAAGCATGATAGGGGTTCCTCTCGCTCTTCATCCATAACTCCTAGAGATCTGAATGGAACGCTGGCAACGCTGCAATCCTCGCCGATGTTGGTAAACACAGCATCCGCTCCCCCTCCTCACTCCCCCCCTTCAACTCAACTTGAATCTCAAGCTTTAGAATTCATTCAATCTATGGCTCCCTGTCTAAACTTCAAACCTCTGTGGAGTAACATATGGCTGCAGAAACTGCACAACCTTGTGCTCCTGCAATCTGAAGCTATTTCGGCCCTCCAAGCCACAGTCACCCGACAACAACAAACCATAGACCGCCTCCTTGAATAGTCGGCGCGGTTCGTCTAATTACCACAAGCTACCACAAGCTACACAAGCTTCAGAAAGCTTCCTGGCAATACGTTAGTAATGAAGAAATATGATATATTTACTCATTATAATGTTGGTGCTGAATGTACAACACGATAAAACATAATTTTAATCTGAAAAAGTATCTTTTTATAAAGAAATTAGACGAAAATAAAAAGCTGGTGACGCCAAATCAAGTCGACGATCCAAGCTTCGGTTAGGTTAGGTTAGGTTAGGTTTGGTTTAGTTAAGTTAGGTTAGGTTAGGTTAGGTTAGGTTAGGATAGGTTAGGATAGGTTAGGATAGGTTAGGTTAGGTTAGGTTAGGTCAGCCTAACTTAACATATCATATTTATTCATTACTAACGTATTGCCAGGAAGCTTTCTGAAGCTTGTGTAGCTTGTGGTAATTAGACGGACCCCGTCGACGAACAACAACCAAGAAATTCTCAACTTACAAACTGTTGCAAATGACGCAAGGGATCAAATACAAAAGAGTCAAGCCGAGGAAACCCTCTCAGCTCAAAGTGACCTCCTTCAAAAGCTAGAAAAACAAATAAACCTACTTCAGATTCATCAGGCGGCTTCCGAAGATGACCTTGAGCAGCAACAACTTCATGACTCCCTGATAATTAGCTCTACTGATTTACCTGATGAACAACAAGGTGAGAATTGTTGTAACATAGCCCACACCCTAATTAATTCAAAGATCAAAGTCAATGTTGATATCAAAACAGCTATCAGGATAGATAAAAACAATTCCCGTAGCAGTAGGAGAATGCTCATCAAACTTGCAAATCCCTCTGTTAAGTTTGACCTCATACAATCAGCTGCTAAGCAAAAAACCAACCTCTATATAAATGAGTGCCTTACAAAGCAGCGTGGATCCCTCCTCTTCAGGCTGCGTAAAATTCGCAAACAAAACCCTGGTCTTATCAAGCAGTGCTACACTATGAATGGAACGATCATTGCAAAGAAGGAAAGTGCAGGAAAAAAATATGAAATAAAGTGTGACCAACAACTACTGGCCTTCTTTAGTGATTGTGGTATATCTGAAAACTTGAACCCGACCAACGCCAATACTTAAAATATCTCTTTGAGTGCCTTAGTCTAACCTAACTTAATCTAACTTTGTCCAAGGTGTTGTCTTTGCCTTACCATTAACCTAATGTTCTCTCATTCATATAATTTCCTCAGTAATCAGTCAAGTCTCCATGCACTTATGCAAGCATCTACCTCAGTATCATTGTAAAATCTTACTCTTAAATCTAATTTTACCCTATTCTTTTTAAATTTTAAATTTAATTGTTCTGATTTATGTCATTTATTGAAATTAATTATTGATCTCATTTTGTTCCCTTAATTAAGTTCATACTAATTACAGGTTAAAGACCTAAGCTAAATATAATTAATTATCTAAGATTATTTTACTTTACAATCATCATTTGTCAATTTTGTATATATTCATATTGAGAGTCTACTGTTTTTTTCTTTTTGTTCTCTCCACCAAACTTGCGTATCCTTCATGGCTCTCTAGTGATCTTTATTCTACTTTTAATTGTTTCAATTCTTTTGTTTACTTGCATTTATTATTGTGTTTTGCTATAATTATTCTCTAATTATTGCAGACTTTGTATTTATGTAAGCATTTACCTCAGTGTCTTAGCAAAATCTTGCTCATAAATATAATCTTTCCCTGTTATTTTTGTTTTTGCTTATAATTTTTAAATTTAATTGTAATTTGATTTATACACCATTTATTGTAATTATTTACTGAGCTCATTTTTTTTACTTAAGTTCATACTAATTATAGGTTCACAACTAAGCTATATTAAATAATTGATTTTTAAGATTATCTTTACATTACGATTATTATTTGTCTCTTTATTTTTTGCTATATATTATTCTTGTCAGTCTACTGTTTTTTTTCTTCTCTCTTAACCTAACTACTGTATCCTTCCTGGCTATCTACGGGGATCTTTGCTCTACTTCTAATTATTTCTATTTTTTGTGTATCTACGTTTATTGTTGTGTTTTGCTACAATTACTTTCTATTTACAGCAGTTTTAGTACTTAACTGTTCCTGTAATTGCTTATCTTATTGTATCGTGACATTATTGTATCTATATGCTTATTGATATTGATCCTGATCAAAATCTACTGTCTCATACCCACACAAATCAGCACATTGATCATCATTATTGCAGGCATTACACAGCAAATCTTGCAAAAAACAAACTCCTAAATAGCACTTGCTTATCAGTTTACAACCAAAATGTTAATTCACTTGGTAAACATTTTGATGATATAAATGCACTACTCACAGCACTAGGTACTAATTTATCATTCATCATTTTAACAGAAACTTGGCTAAGTAAAGACTATACCCAACTCTACACTTTAGCTGGTTATAAAGCCATTCATAACTGCAGGCCTAATAAAAAAGGAGGTGGCACAGCAATATATTACAAAGATACCTTCATCTGCAATAGTGTCATCAGTGATAGAGACGACTATTGTGAATATACCTTTGCCACGTTCTCCAGTAAATTCCTTAAATCCTCTCTGACTATCGGTGCCATCTATAGATTTCCTAAGACCAACATAGCTTCATTCTCAGATAACGTAAAGAATCTTATCATAAATAACAATCTTAACAAAAATCACATCATTCTGGGAGGTGATTTCAATATTGACCTGGGTCTTCAAAACAACCCTTAAGTTGACTATTTCCGAAACAGCATGCACTCCTGTATGCTAATCCCCACAATCACCAAGCCCACCCGAGTCACTCAAACATCTGCCACTACTCTGGATCACTTATGGACTAATATAACAGCTCCCCTTACATCTGGGGTAATTTATGACAGAACAACTGACCACTATCCTACCTTCCTCGTAGCAAATATGGACACAACACCACCAGAAAGCAAGAAACTCTCATTCAGGCTACACAGTGAATCAGCTTTAGGCAATCTCTCTAATGCACTTCACAATATTAACTGGGAATTTAATAATACACAGGATATAAACTCATTAACTAACCTCTTTCTCTCCAAAACTCTAAGCCTCTACAACACTCACTGGCCCCTCCTTACGAAACAAGTAACTGATAAAAGAAAAAAGAACCCGTGGCTCACTAGTGGCATAATCAAATCAATCAACAAAAAACACGAATATGAAAAGAAATTTAGGTTTGGCCTAGTTACAAAGGAAGTAGTTAAGGGGTACTCATCAGTGCTTACCAGTATCATAAGAAAAGCTAAACATTCATATTATGAGACAAGATTCAAAGAAGCAAAAGGCAACATGAAAAGCACATGGAAAACCATCTCTAATATCCTAGGAACTAAACAACACTGCCACAACCAGATAACATTTTATTTTTAATAATTTCTGATTCAATAACTAAAATTTGACATTCTTAGCCCCTGTCAGTTTGGCTTCCGCTCCCAAAAGATTACCAACGATGCAATTATTAGTCTCCTTGGTATAATTTACTCAGCCCTTGACAAAAATGAGTTTCCGATTGGACTCTTCAATGACCTGAGAAAGGCCTTTGATACTGTTAATCACAATTACCTCTTACGTAAACTCCATCATTATGGAATTCGAGGCCATACACTGGACTATATCCAATCCTATCTTAGTGATAGACACCAATGTGTAGCCATCAATAATATAACCTCTCCCACTCTACCAATAACCGTTGGAGTGCCACAGGCAGCATTTTGGGACCTCTCTTATTTCTTATTTACATCAATGATCTGCCTAACGTCTCTAACATTCTGAAACCTATTTTGTTTGCTGATGATACTACCCTCATCTACTCTAACCCCAACCCACATACACTAAATAATGTTGTTAATAATGAACTAAAAAAAGTCCACTTATGGATGTCAACCAACAAACTAACACTTAACATAGAAAAAACCTACTACATCTTATTTGGAAGTAAATCTACAAATGCAATTCAGCTTCAGATAGACAATGTAAACATTAGCAATAAAAATGATTGAAAGTTTCTTGGCCTATTCCTAGACAAGAGACTCAACTTCATTACCCACATACAACACATAACTAAGAAAGTCTCTAAAACAGTTTGTATACTCTCCAAAATCAGATATTATGTACCTAACTCTGCTCTCATCTCTCTATATTATGCACTAATGTATCCCTATCTTAATTGTGATATCTGTGCATGGGGTTCAACCATTGCAAACCACCTCAAGTCCATCATCACCCAGCAAAAATCTGCTATCAGAATAATAACAAATTCTGCTTTCAGACAACACTCAGCCCCCTTGTTTAACTCCCTAAACATGCTAACATAATCTCACTCCACAAATTCTCCTGTGTCAACTATATTTACAAAACCCTGTTCTTAAATGCAAATCCTGCAATGAAAACTCTCCCTGGACAGATGTAATAGGACCCATTATCACCACACCAGAAATAAATATCTCTTTGATATCCCCAGAGTCAAACTTAATTTGTGTAAACACTCTATGCAAATAAAGTGACCCAGTCTATGGAACTCACTCCCTATTGAATTGAAAAGCTGTCCAACTTTTGCATCATTCAAAAACAATACTAAAAAGTACCTAATTTCATCTTCATAGTTTTTTCCCTTTTGCTTTAAAACTGCACTGTATCTATTGCTACCCAATCTCCCAATCTTTATGTACCCAATCTGAACATCTTTATCATTGCGATCATTGCTGTCTTCTTATATATACTGTCAATCTGCTGTATGGTGTCTATTAATCTTGTTTAAATTACCAATCAAGCTGTCAATGTAATCAATCAGCTTTAATATACTAATGTTCTTTAATATACCAATGTGCTTTAATATACTTACTAATCTCTCTCATCTCATTTTTTTTTCTTGCAATGTATTTGTCATCATTTTATTAAATCTGATAGAATTTACCTACTTAAAATTATCTGTTAGATTAAGGACCTTGACCAGACCACACACTAGAAATTGAAGGGACGACGACGTTTCGTTCCGTCCTGGACCATTCTCAAGTCGATTGTGATTGGTCCAGGACGGACCGAAACGTCGTCGTCCCTTCAATTTCTAGTGTGTGGTCTGGTCAACATACTTCAGCCACGTTATTGTGACTCATCGCTTGCATTAAGGACCTGCCCGAAACGCTGCGCGTACTAGTGGCTTTACAAGATTGTAAATACTGTACTATGCTATGTATTCTCACAAACCCAATGTACCTTCTTGTATATAAATAAATAAATTTTTTGGTCATATTTAATATAATTATATATATATATATATATATATATATATATATATATATATATATATATATATATATATATATATATATATATATATATATATATATATATATATATATATTGTGACAGGAAAGTGAATATGGTAATGCAGTCCTCACTTTGGCTGATGTTAATGCCTAATCACATTTATAGAAAAAAAAAGAAAAAAAATATTGACTGCTTGGCTTGTTCCCTGTGGTAAGTGAGAGGGAGGAACACGTAAAAATAATCGTATAAAAAATGAAACTTTAATTTACTTTAAACACAAATAAAAAGAAAGACAAGTCCCATGGCAATGTACAGTGCAATAAAAAAACGGAGATATATGCAAGAACACAATATAAAATAAAATAGTGAATATGTAAGACAAAATAATAAATGGTGCCGAGAATATTGGCCTTGGCTGAGACCTTCCTTAGTATACAGAGCCAAAGAGCTTAGTATGCCAGAGAGAGATGTCAACTCTTAGAGCACTAGGATATTCTGAGGTCCACAGCTTGTGTGTGGCTATTTATATGGGGGTGTAGATGGCGCTGGCGTCGAGTACAGTCGTTGATCCACCAATCGGGAAGAGCGCTGGTTTGGAGTGGTAGTTTGGTTGTTCTGCTCAGATGTTCGGCTGCCAATTTCTTTGCACTCTCAAGACGATCCTTGAACTTACACATGTATTCCTCGACTGACTTTAACGCCTACCCCGACGTTAGCTGTTCCTTCAGCATCGATAGTGGACTACGCACCTCGTGTCCATACACGAGTTGAAACGGCGAGAATCCCAGAGACTCCACCACGGCATCCCGTATCACAAATACTGCTGGATACACGGCCTCGTCCCATTGTGCTCCATGTTTGGCGCAGAATACTCTCATCATGGTTTTTAAAGTCGAGTGGAACTTTTCAATTGCTCCCTGTGACTGCGGCCTGTAGGGCGAAGATCGAACTTGGATTATTCCCCAGCTCGCAATAGTCTGTCGGAACCAGTTCGACTGGAACACACTCCCACAGTCAGACAATATCTCTTTGGGTATCCCCACCCAAGAGAAAAATCGCTGGAGATGTCCCATAATACCTCTTGACGTTAACTGTCGTACCGGAACCGCTTCCGGAAATCTTGTCAACGCACACATAATCGTTAGTAGATAGTTGTTCCCCTTCTTTGTCTGGGGCAAGGGTCCCACGCCGTCTATTAGCAGACGCTCGAACGCTCGTCCAAAAGCAGGGACAGGAACCAGAGGGGCCCTTAGTATCGCCGGCACTTTCTTTCCCGCCCTCTGACAAGGAAAACACGTCTTGCAATAACGCCTCACGTCGGCGTCCATTCCCGGCCAATAGATGTGTTCCCT
This sequence comes from Procambarus clarkii, assembly GCF_040958095.1. Lineage (NCBI taxonomy): Eukaryota > Metazoa > Arthropoda > Malacostraca > Decapoda > Cambaridae > Procambarus > Procambarus clarkii. The sequence continues at coordinate 790,595 of NC_091223.1, forward strand.
GATTCGGATCAGTGTCTTGGTTCCCCCTAAATGACCTGCAGGATCCACTGAGTGCGCCAAATCAAGCACCGCACCCCTGCACAGCGACAGCAACACTACCTGTGGCTTCACTTCCCATCCCTCCATATCGGCCTCCATCCACATGGGCCTCCACTGCCTCATCGGCACCCCATCTTCCAAATAGAAACGCGTGGCAGATTCAGGTCTGGCGAGACCTCCTTCGGCCTCTCGTATCAAATCGGGAAACTCCTACCGCTGCAGCTCGCCTAGTCGAGCGCAATCTAAATCTACACTAGTCTGTGCTTCGAAAATCTCTAAAGAATGCGCAAGAATGAATTGTTGGAACGTCAACAGAAAATGATGTTATATTGGAATGTCTATGGGGTAAACTACTGCAAACAGGATGGTATGGGGTCGACTATCAACTGTAGGATAAGTATGGGGTCCATTACCACATGTTGGGGGGAGGTAAGGGGTCCATACCACCTGTATAATGGGTTTGGGCCCATGGATAGATATGAGGTCCAGTTCCACCTGTAGGATGGGAATGGGGACCACTACCAACTGTAGGTCTTTCATCAACTACTAAATTCACAGAGCAGGAGTTTCAGTCTCATTTGAATAGATACCATAACAAATAGGAGGCATACTCACCTGTCAAAGATGTGTGCAAGGAAGCTAAAACTGCAAATGATGAGCCTGAAATTGAGTGGGATATTGGCATTCCATTCTCTGCTGTAAAAGCTGCAATATATCAGGAAATTGGGGTTGAAGAAGAGCAGTTACTGACACTCAAAGACCAGAAAACACAAGTGTAAAGAGCTATGACATTTTTACAACCTAAAATTATATATACAGACAGCATAAAACATCCACTAGAAAGTGTGGCATTTTAATTGCCAGAATTAGGCTGAGATATCGATATATATGGCCAGTGGCTTTAGGTAATACAGGTTTTACACAGGTTTAACATGCTGTGGTTTGTAATATTCTCATCTCTGTCATTGATGTATAAGGCAAAAAGGGTTGGGTCCAAAACCAGGCCGTCTTAACAGCATTATTGGTCCCTGGACAAACCAGTGTGTTGGGGCTCCTACGACAACAACTCACAAGAATAAAATGTAAATTGTCTATAAATAAAAACCTATATATTTTATTGGCACTTAACAAAACTGGTGAAAAACACTTACAACATGCTGTAGAGCAGCAACTAATCAACATGATAAACATTTGAACAATTCACAAGGCCTGAAAAAGACAATAATACCCAATAAGCTATACATTAGATGGTACATTATGAAACATTTACGTTCCACTCAAAACATTATGTTTCATTTCTGTTGAAAGGGTTATTCACCAGGAAATATATATCTTAAATATTTATTATTTAGTTCCACACCAAGATGTAGGGTTATATTATATAAGTGAGGTTGCATGTCCTATGACTGTGTGACCACTTCCGCCCATAGGATGCGCATGGTGTCCACTACCGCTTACAGGATGAGTATGGGGTTCACAACCACCCACAGGATGGAAATGGAGTCCACTTCCACCGACAGGATGAAAATGGAGTCCACTTCCGCCCACAGAATGTGTATTGCATCCACTGCCGCCCACAGGATGAGTATATTGTCCAGTACCGCCCACGGGATGAGTATATATAGGGCCCAGTAACGCCCACAGGATAAGTATATAGGGTCCACTACCCCCCACGGAATAGGTATGGGGTCCACTACCTCTCATAGGGTTGGTACTGAGTCCACTACCGCCCATAGGGTTGGTATGGGGTCCACTACCGCCCACGTGGTCGGTATAGGGTCCACTACCGCCCATAGGGTTGGTATTGCGTCCACTACCGCCCTTAGGGTTGTATGGGGTCCATTACCCCATGGATATAGGGTCCAAAATAAATCAAAAGTATGATGTTTTTGGGGTCTATTACAACTCAAAAAGATAGATATGGGGGCAACTAAATCCTTTAGGATAGGTATGGGGATCCACAAACACCTTTTGGATAGGTATGGGGTCCACTATCAACTTTGGGATAGGTAAGGGGTCCACTACCAACTTTTAGATAGGTATGGGGACCACTACCGCCCACAGGATGGATACAATCCATTCCGGCCACAGGATGGTCATATGGTCCATAACCGCTTACAGCATGGATATGGGGTCCACTATCGCTCACAGGATGGGTATGTGGTTCTCTACTGCCTAAAGGATGGGTATGGGGTCCACTACCGCCCACAGAATGAGTATGGGGTCCACTACCACGCACAAGATGGGTATGGGGTCCACTGCCGCCCACAGGTTGATTATGGAATCCACTACCACCTACAGAATGAGTATGGGGGTCCACTACCACCCACAAGATGGGTATGGGGTCCACTACCACGCATAAGATGGGTATGGGGTCCACTACCACGCACAAGATGGGTATGGGCGTCCACTACCACCTACAAGATGGGTATGGGGTCCACTACCACGCACAAGATGGGTATGGGGTCCACTACCACCTACAAGATGGGTATGGGGTCTACTACCACGCACAAGATGGGTATGGGGTCCACTACTACCCACAAGATGGGTATGGGGTCCACTACCACCTACAAGATGGGTATGGGGTCCACTACCACCTACACGATGGGTATGGGGTCCACTACACCTACACGATAGGTATGGGGTCCACTACCACCTACAAGATGGGTATGGGGTCCACTACCACCCACAAGATGGGTATGGGGTCCATTATCACCCAAAAGATGGGTATGGGGTCCACTACCACCTACAAGATGGGTATGGGGTCCACTACCACCACAAGATGGGTATGGGGTCCACTACCACCCACAAGATGGGTATGGGGTCCATTATCACCCAAAAGATGGGTATGGGGTCCACTACCACCTACAAGATGGGTATGGGGTCCACTACCACCCACAAGATGGGTATGGGGTCCATTATCACCCAAAAGATGGGTATGGGGTCCACTACCACCCACAAGATGGGTATGGGGTCCATTATCACCCAAAAGATGGGTATGGGGTCCATTATCACCCAAAAGATGGGTATGGGGTCCATTATCACCCAAAAGATGGGTATGGGGTCCACTACCACCCACAAGATGGGTATGGGGTCCATTATCACCCAAAAGATGGGTATGGGGTCCATTATCACCCACAAGATGGGTATGGGGTCCATTATCACCCAAAAGATGGGTATGGGGTCCACTACCACCCACAAGATGGGTATGGGGTCCATTATCACCCAAAAGATGGGTATGGGGTCCACAACCACCTACAAGATGGGTATGGGGTCCATTATCACCCAAAAGATGGGTATGGGGTCCACTACCACCCACAAGATGGGTATGGGGTCCATTATAACCTAAAAGATGGGTATGGGGTCCACAACCACCTACAAGATGGGTATGGGGTCCATTATCACCCAAAAGATGGGTATGGGGTCCACTACCACCCAAAAGATGGGTATGGGGTCCACCACCACCCAAAAGATGGGTATGGGGTCCACCACCACAATATAAACAATTGGAACAGACAAATATGTACTGGAGACGCAGATGTACTAGCTTAAAGCTTGAGAGTACATTAACACTGCTGGAATATTGTAACAAAAAATACTATAGTAGCTAATATTAATGTGAAAATATTTAAGTGAGTAAATTAATGTTTAATTGATAATTAACAAAGTTATCAATTTATGAAACAGACTGACAAATTTTAAGTTCCAAGCTTATACAATATTGTGAACTTGAGAGTCTATATATTAACATAAATTGGTAAATCATAAATATTGTAAGTTAAGAATCTGATGCATGTGTCTGTGTGCGAGTGTGTGTGTGTATTCACCTAGTTGTGCTTGCGGGGATTGAGCTCTGTTCTTTCGGCCCACCTCTCAACTGTTTCTACTACTACTGCTTTTTTTCCCCACACCACACACAAACACACCCCAGGAAGCAGCCCGTGACAGCTGACTAACTCCTAGGTACCTATTTACTGCTAGGTAACAGGGGCATAGTGAAAGAAACTCTGCCTATCTTTTCTCCCCGACGCCCGGGATCGAACCCGGGACCACAGGATCACGTGTCCAGCATGCTGTCCGCTCGGCCCCCGGCTCCCAACCCGTTCTCGCACTTGCTTATAGTCAAGATTTGGCTTATGAATAAGTGCATATGTGACATACTAATTTATTGTGAATATTTGAGTTTACCTTGAAAAGCTGAATAGAAAACACTGACCTAACCTTCTTAGTATGTTAAGATATTACAATTAGTACTGAACCTATACCTATATTGATATTATAGTTATATAAAAATAATAAAAACAAAACTAAAATATTTAAATAAATTGTAAAGTAACTCAGGATATTGTTAAATTTTGTATAAAATCTCTATTGTTTAAAAAAAAACTGAGAGGAAGAGGTAGTGCCTTGAAAAAAATATGGCTTGGACTATGTCACATATATACTTATTATAAGCCAAATTGTGACTATAGGCAATAAGTCATCTATGTGATGTCTTGTGCGGAAGCGGGTTGCGGCTCCCATAGGTGTGTGTGTGGGTGTACTCACCTATTTGTGCTTGCAGGGGTTGCGCCTTGTCTCTTTGGTTCTGCCTCTCAACTGGTGTACAGATTCCCGAGCCTACTGGGCTCTATCATATCTGCATTTGAAACTGTACGGAGTCAGCCTCCACCACATCACTTCCTAGTGCATTCCAATTTACTAACTACCCTGACACACTGTGTGTGTGTGTGCGTGTTAAATGTTATGATATGACGGTCAGAGCCCCAATTTATATGTTAAAAGGGAGTAACCTTCAGCATCAATGGAACACAGCCTGGGCAAGTATCAATCAATGTTCTAGGGGAGTGAAAGGCTAGAAAAAAATATATTCCAGTTTACGGGGCATTAATATAAATCCACATAACAATATAAGAGAAACAGTCTACTAACTCACACACTATTACTTTTTCCAAATTCTCAACAACTGGGAATGATCAACAAAACAGGTCTGGAACTGCATACAATCAGTACAAGCTGACACCAGGCTCTATCCTGGAGCAGTGAAACACTAGTGCCTATTATGCTGCTAATACCAATACAGGGTGGAGTTGTCACAACCAATAACAAATGAGTTATGAGGAAACAATATCATATACATCACTTTGGCCTTACTTAAGTTCCTCAGAATACCACCTCACTAAGACATATAAAATACCTACCACCTGGTATAAATGATGCACAACAGTAGAAATGGTCTATGGCAATACATTACAGCAACATGACTAACATCCTAGCAGTAACACCACAGATGATCTCACCTCTAAGGGGCCTCGTAGCCTGGTGGATAGCACGCAGGACTCGTAATTCTGTGGCGCGGGTTCGATTCCCGCACGAGGCAGAAACAAATGGGCAAAGTTTCTTTCACCCTAAGTGCCCCTGTTACCTAGCAGTAAATAGGTACCTGGGAGTTAGTCAGCTGTCACAGGCTGCTTCCTGGGGTGTGTGTGTGTGTGTGTGGTGTGGGAAAAAAAAAGAAAAAAAAAAAAAGTAAGTAAACATATCAACAGTTGAGAGGCGGGCCGAAAGAGCAAAGCTCAACCCCCGCAAAAACAAAACTAGTAAACCTGATATGGTCAGAGAGTAGTGCCGCCCATAGCCAAGTTCGGCGGGGCGCGACACTGTATCCAACCTCTTTGAGTCAACTGACCCTCATCATTCAAATATCTCAAGCTCATATTCAGACATAACTTGATCAAGAACTTCTAGCTCAATATATAACTAACTAAAGATTATAATACACAACCTTACATAATAATACATGTCAAGAAATAAGAATATTTACAGATTTTATCATGATATTAAAATATGTGCACAAAGAATTCGTATTGGTAAGACATGGTAACACTGGCGCGAGTCGGTACTCAAGGGGGGGGGGGAGGTGAGGAGGAGTTAAGGGAGGATTTCAAAGACATCGGCCAGCTGTTATACATATGTATACAAGAATACAAAATAAAGTACATATATACAGCATGTGTATCAAAAGCTTGTCTAGTTGGTATACATTTCACAGTACCATAATTTCATTTAAAGTCATGACAAGTGGACAATGTAAGGAACAACAATGAAATGGAAATTGCACAGTATACATGTGAGTAATACATCCGAGACCTAAATGTATACATTTTCCATCACGGGCTGCTTCCTGGGGGTGGAGGCCTGGTCGAGGAATGGGCCGCGGGGACACTAAAAAGCCCCGAAATCATCTCAAGATAACCTCAAGATGGTCCATATAATGTTTCCTACACAGCATTTATGCACAATTACATACAATAAGCATCAAAGGAGATTTTTCAAGCTATATGACATTAGGCTACTGCTATATTTTTTTTTTTGTTTTTTTGTTTTTTTTGAGATATATACAAGAGTTGTTACATTCTTGTACAGCCACTAGTACGCGTAGCGTTTCGGGCAAGTCCTTAATCCTATGGTCCCTGGAATACGATCCCCTGCCGCGAAGAATCGTTTTTTCATCCAAGTACACATTTTACTGTTGCGTTAAACAGAGGCTACAGTTAAGGAATTGCGCCCAGTAAATCCTCCCCAAGACATCTAATATATATCCACATTTACATGGCATACAACTTTTATACAGAAATATAATATAATGGGTTATATATAACATACATTGTCAATACACAAAATATAATAATTTACAGTAAAAGAAGATTAGCTAATAATTAGAATTTTCGTGTTACTAGGTTAAATTAATCAGCCAAGATATCTCTATATAGATTGAGCACATCATACACCATCCTCAGTATGATTATACTGTTGTATGCGTGGTCATAACAGTGTGTGTGTGTGTGTGTGTGTGTGTGTGTGTGTGTGTGTGTGTGTGTGTGTGTGTGTACTCACCTAGTTGTGCTTGCGGGGGTTGAGCTCTGGCTCTTTGGTCCCACCTCTCAACCGTCAATCAACAGGTGTACAGGTTCCTGAGCCTATTGGGCTCTATCATATCTACACTTGAAACTGTGTATGGAGTCAGCCTCCACCACATCACTTCCTAATGCATTCCATTTGTCAGCCACTCTGACACTAAAAAAGTTCTTTCTAATATCTCTGTGGCTCATTTGGGCACTCAGTTTCCACCTGTGTCCCCTAGTGCGTGTGCCCCTTGTGTTAAATAGCCTGTCTTTATCTACCCTATCAATTCCCTTCAGAATCTTGAATGTGGTGATCATGTCCCCCCTAACTCTTCTGTATTCCAGTTAAGTGAGGTTTAATTCCCGTAGTCTCTCCTCGTAGCTCATACCTCTCAGCTCGGGTACTAGTCTGGTGGCAAACCTTTGAACCTTTTCCAGTTTAGTCTTATCCTTGACTAGATATGGACTCAATGCTGTGGCTGCATACTCCAGGATTGGCCTGACATATGTGGTATACAAAGTTCTGAATGATTCTTTACACAAGTTAGTCTCCTGTGTGTGTGTGTGTGTGTGTGTGTGTGTGTGTGTGTGTGTGTGTGTGTGTGTGTGTGTGTGTGTGTGTGTGTGTGTGTTTGTGTGTGTGTGTGTGTGTGTGTGTGTGTGTGTGTGTGTGTGTGTGTGTGTGTGTGTGTGTGTGTGTGTGTGTGTGTGTACTCACCTAATTGTGCTTGCGAGGGTTGAGCTCTGGCTCTTTGGTCCCGCCTCTCAACCGTCAATCAACAGGTGTACAGTTCCTAAGCCTACTGGGCTCTATCATATCTACACTTCAAACTGTGTATGGAGTCAGCCTCCACCACATCACTTCCTAATGCATTCCATTTGTCAACCACTCTGACACTAAAAAAGTTCTTTCTAATATCTCTGTGGCTCATTTGGGCACTCAGTTTCCACCTGTGTCCCCTAGTGTGTGTGCCCCTTGTGTTAAACAGCCTGTCTTTATCAACCCTGTCGATTCCCTTGAGAATCTTGAATGTGGTGATCAAGTCCCCCCTAACTCTTCTGTCTTCCAACGAAGTGAGGTTTAATTCCCGTAGTCTCTCCTCGTAGCTCATACCTCTCAGCTCGGGTACTAGTCTGGTGGCAAACCTTTGAACCTTTTCCAGTTTAGTCTTATGCTTGACTAGATATGGACTCCATGCTGGAGCCGCATACTACAGGATTGGTCTGACATATGTGGTATATAATGTTCTGAAAGATTCCTTACACAAATTTCTAAAGACCGTTCTTATGTTAGCACACCTGGCATATGCTGCTGATGTTATCCTCTTGATATGAGCTTCAGGGGACAGGTCTGGCGTGATATCAACCCTCAGGTCTTTCTCTCTCTCTGACTCTTGAAGTATTTCATCTCGCAAATGGTACCTTGTATCTGGTCTCCTGCTTCCTACCCCTATCTTCATTACATTACATTTGCTTGGATTAAACTCTAACAGCCATTTGTTCGACCATTCCTGCAGCTTGTCCAGGTCTTCTTGAAGCCTCAAGCTGTCCTCCTCTGTCTTAATCCTTCTCATAATTTTGGCGTCGTCAGCAAACAATGAGAGGAATGAGTCTATCCCCTCTGGGAGATCATTTATGTATATCAGAAACAGGATAGGTCCAAGTACAGAGCCCTGTAGGACTCCACTGGTGACTTCACGCCAGTCTGAGGTCTCACCTCTCACTGTAACTTTCTGTTTCCTATTGCTTAGGTATTCCCTTATCCACTGGAGCGCCCTACCAGTTACTCCTGCCTGTTTCTCCAGCTTATGCATCAACCTTTTATGGAGTACTGTGTCAAAGGCTTTCCGACAGTCCAAACATATGCAGTCCGCCCACCCTTCTCTTTCTTGCTTAATCTTTGTCACCTGATCGTAGAATTCTTTCAAGCCTGTAAGGCAAGATTTACCCTTCCTGAACCCTTGTTGATGGGTTGTCACGAAGTCCCTTCTCTCCAGATGTGTTACTAGGTTTTTTCTCACAATCTTCTCCATCACCTTGCATGGTATACAAGTTAAGGACACTGGTCCCGCCACTGGTGTGTGTGTGTGTGTATGTGTACTCACCTAGTTGTGTTTGCGGGGGTTGAGCTCTGGCTCTTTGGTCCCGCCTCTCAACCGTCAATCAACAGGTGTACAGATTCCTGAGCCTATCGGGCTCTGTCATATCTACACTTGAAACTGTGTATGGAGTCAGCCTCCACCACATCACCCCCTAATGCATTCCATTTGTCAACCACTCTGACACTAAAAAAGTTCTTTCTAATATCTCTGTGGCTCATTTGGGCACTCAGTTTCCACCTGTGTCCCCTTGTGCGTGTTCCCCTTGTGTTAAATAGACTGTCTTTATCTACCCTATCAATCCCCTTCAGAATCTTGAATGTGGTGATCATGTCCCCCCTAACTCTTCTGTCTTCCAGCGAAGTGAGGTTTAATTTCCGTAGTCTCTCCTCGTAGCTCATACCTCTCAGCTCGGGTACTAGTCTGGTGGCAAACCTTTGAACCTTTTCCAGTTTAGTCTTATCCTTGACTAGATATGGACTCCATGCTGGGGCTGCATACTCCAGGATTGGCCTGACATATGTGGTATACAAAGTTCTGAATGATTCTTTACACAAGTTTCTGAATGCCGTTCGTATGTTGGCCAGCCTGGCATATGCCGCTGATGTTATCTGCTTGATATGTGCTGCAGGAGACAGGTCTGGCGTGATATCAACCCCCAAGTCTTTTTCCTTCTCTGACTCCTGAAGAATTTCCTCTCCCAGATGATACCTTGTATCTGGCTTCCTGCTCCCTACACCTATCTTCATTTCATTACATTTGGTTGGGTTAAACTCTAACAACCATTTGTTCAACCATTCCTTCAGCTTGTCTAGGTCTTCTTGAAGCCTCAAACAGTCCTCTTCTGTTTTAATCCTTCTCATAATTTTAGCATCGTCCGCAAACATTGAGAGAAATGAATCGATACCCTCCGGGAGATCATTTACATATATCAGAAACAAGATAGGACCGAGTACAGAGCCCTGTGGGACTCCACTAGTGACTTCACGCCAATCGGAGGTCTCACCCCTCACCGTAACTCTCTGCTTCCTATTGCTTAGATACTCCCTTATCCACTGGAGCACCTTACCAGCTACACCTGCCTGTCTCTCCAGCTTATGTACCAGCCTCTTATGCGGTACTGTGTCAAAGGCTTTCCGACAATCCAAGAAAATGCAGTCCACCCAGCCCTCTCTTTCTTGCTTGATCCGTGTCACCTGATCGTAGAATTCTATCAAGCCTGTAAGGCAAGATTTACCCTCCCTGAATCCATGTTGGCGATTTGTCACGAAGTCCCTTCTCTCCAGATGTGTTACCAGGTTTTTTCTCACGATCTTCTCCATCACCTTGCATGGTATACAAGTCAAGGACACTGGCCTGTAGTTCAGTGCCTCTTGTCTGTCGCCCTTTTTGTATATTGGGACCACATTCGCCGTCTTCCATATTTCTGGTAGGTCTCCCGTCTCTAGTGACTTACTATACACTATGGAGAGTGGCAAGCAAAGTGCCTCTGCACACTCTTTCAGTACCCATGGTGAGATCCCATCTGGACCAATAGCCTTTCTAACATCCAGATCCAGCAGGTGTCTCTTGACCTCCTCTCTCGTAATTTCGAACTCCTCCAAGGCCGCCTGATTTACCTCCCTTTCTCCTAGCACAGTGACCTCACCCTGTTCTATTGTGAAGACCTCCTGGAACCTCTTGTTGAGTTCCTCACACACCTCTCTGTCATTCTCTGTATACCTGTCCTCGCCTGTTCTAAGTTTCAATACCTGTTCTTTCACTGTTGTTTTCCTTCTGATGTGACTGTGGAGTAGCTTTGGTTCAGTCTTGGCTTTGTTTGCTATAACATTTTCAAAATTTTTCTCTGCTTCTCTTCTCACCCTGACGTACTCATTCCTGGTTCTCTGGTATCTCTCTCTGCTTTCTGGTGTTCTGTTATTCCGGAAGTTCCTCCACGCCTTTTTGTTCAGTTTCTTCGCTTCGATACATGCCCTATTATACCATGGATTCTTCTGTTGCTTCTCGGATTTTTCCCTTCGGGCCGGGATGAACCTGTTTACTGCCTCCTGACACTTTTGGGTAACATAGTCCATCATACCCTGTACAGACTTGTCTCTGAGGTTTGTGTCCCAAGGTATTTCACTTAGGAAACTTCTCATCTGTTCATAATTCCCCTTTCGGTATGCCAGCCTTTTGATTCCTAGTTCTTTTTTGGGGGAGATAAGTCCTAGCTCTACCAAGTACTCAAAGTTCAATACACTGTGGTCACTCATTCCCAAGGGCGCTTCCATCTTAACTTCCCTTATATCCCATTCATTTAGGGTAAATATCAAATCAAGCATTGCTGGTTCATCTTCTCCTCTCATTCTTGTTGGTTCTTTGGTGTGCTGGCTTAGAAAGTTTCTTGTTGCCACGTCCAGCAGCTTAGCTCTCCATGTTTCTGGTCCTCCATGCGGGTCTCTGTTCTTCCAATCTATCTTTCCATGGTTGAAGTCTCTCATAATTAGTAGTCCATATCCATTCCTGCTAGCAACAGAAGCTGCTCTTTCTATTATGTTAATGGTGGCCATGTTGTTTCTATCATATTCCTGTCTAGGTCTTCTGTCATTTGGTGGTGGATTATATATGACTGCGACTATAATTTTTTTCCCTCCATTTGTTACAGTACCTGCTATGTAGTCACTGAAACCTTCACAGCCCTGAATATCCATCTCCTCAAAATCCCAGCCTTTTCTTACCAGCAGAGCTACACCACCCCCACCTCTTCCTTCCCTCTCCTTCCTCATAACATAATAGTCCTGTGGGAACACTGCATTTGTTATCGTTTTCGTGATCTTTGTTTCTGTGAGGGCTATTATGTCTGGGTTTTCCTCGAGTACCAGTTCTCCAAGCTCATTTGCTTTATTTGTAATTCCATCTATGTTAGTGTACATCGCTTTGAGGCTCACTTTCTTCTGTCCCTTCTCAAATCGCCTCCTTGGTGAGTGTTCTGCTGGTGGGGGAGGCTGTTCCATGGTTGTGAGGACCTGTGAGGTGGATAACAGGGTCTCAGAGGATACTGGGATGAGGGGCAGGGGATCCAGTGAAGGGGGAGGGACAGGGAGGGTATGGGGTGAAAGGGGAGGGAGGACGGGAAGGAAAGGGGGGGAGGGAGGTGTGTGTGTGTGTGTGTGTGTGTGTGTGTGTGTGTGTGTGTGTGTGTGTGTGTGTGTGTGTGTGTGTGTGTGTGTGTGTGTGTGTGTGTGTGTGTGTGTGTGTGTGTGTGTGTGTGTGTGTGAATATGTATGTGTATAAAGTATATGTTGAAGCTGATCAGATAAACCCAATGGTTAAACACCCAATCTTAAACAAATAACACTTGAAATGCAAAAATGTCCATTTGAGAAATTAACCCTTGAAATGAGTAAATGAATATGAGACAATGATTGACGAAACACAAAAGACAAGCAGGAATAATTATGTAAGTTAGATCATGGCTGGTTTGGACTAGATAAGTTAGGATACATCAGTTTGGGAATGTAGATTAAGTTAGGTAAAGCAAGTTAGGTTACTTTAGGATAGGTAAGATAAGTTATGTAAGTTAGGTTGTGCAGGTTAAGTTAAGTAAGATAGGTAATGTAAGGTAAGTCATGTTAGGATAGGTAAAGTTAGGTTATGCAGGTTAAGTTAGGTACGATAGGTAAAGGTAAGGTAAGTTAAGTTAGGATAGGTAAAGTTAGGTTTAGGAACGTTACGTTAACTAAGTAACATTGGGTGGAGAGGATAGGTTACGTAGGATTTGGACAGTGTAGTTCTGAGAACAGTTTTAGGGTAAAGTGACTAAGAAAATATATTTTAACAGAAGTGCCGGTTTGGTATGAAAAGCTGAACTAGTTACATTTTGGAGAGAAATTTTATGACTGAAGATGTCTTAAAGAATAACATGATAGAAGGAGAGTTTCTTTGATGAATGAAGGTGTCTTAGAGAACAACTTTTTGGTGAACGAAGGGGAATTAGAGATCTCTTTGATGATTCTGAGAATAACTTTGATCAACGAAGATGGATTGGAAAGTTTCTCTAGTAAACGAAGGTGCCTTAGAGATTAACTTTTATGATTTAGAGAACAACATTGATGTCTTAGAGAACAACATTGATGTCTTAGAGAACAACATTAGTGAACAAAGATGTCTTATAAAGCTTCTCTGATGAACGAAAAGTTACTTAGAGAATAACTTTGATGACTGGGAATAACTTTTGATAGCTCTTAGAATAACTTTGATGTCTTAGAGAATAACTTTAGATGTCTCTGAGAATAACTTTTATGAACGAAGATGTCTGAGATTAACTTTGACTTCTCTTGGAATAACTTTGTGGACATGAGAATATCTTTGGATAACTCTGAGATTAACTTTGATGTCTTTGAAACAACTTTGATGAACGAGAGTGAGTTAGAGATTACCCTTGTTAACTCTGAGATCAACTTTGATGAACAAAGTGAGTTAGAGATTACATTTGATAACTCTAAGATTAACTTAGATGTCTCTGAGACAAACTTTTATAACATAGAAATTAACTTTAATGACCAAAAGTGAGTTAGAGAATACCTTTCATGACTCCGAGAATAACTTTGATGGACAAAGATGTTTTGGAAAGTTTCTCTGAAGAACGAAGGTGACTCCGAGAATAACTTTTGTTAGCTCTTTGAATAACTTTGATGACTTTGAGAATGTCTTTTGAGAACATGAGTAGTATTTTGTTAACTCAGAGAATAACTTTGGTGACTCTGAGAAAATCGGTGATGACTTTGAGAATGACTTCTGAGAACATGAGTAGTATTTGAATGAGTCTTTGATGTAATGAAGAGTAACTTTGATGTCTCGAAGATATCTTGCAGATCAACTTTGATGTCTTTGAGTAAGTCCTTGATGTCTCGAAGAGTGACTTTGACTATATTTCTTACTTAACGTCATATAATTTTAGTTAGGAACAATGATGAATATGACTATTTTAGCAAAGTGAAAGGCTACTTTAGTTAAGATCAGTGTTGGAAAGAGGCTACACATGACTATTTCAGATGAGAGAAGTGATATTTCAGTTAAGAAATGACAGGGAAACATGATGAAGTAACTATTTTTTATTTGACTGATGAATACTTGTAGTTAAGGAAAAGACAAAACATGACGAGGGAGACTATTTGTGCTCCCCAAAGTATAATGTCAGTTAAGAACAGCGATGAAAGATATCTTTGGTTATTTTTTCTTACTTGACAAAACATAATTTTAGTTAGGAACAATGATGATGAATATGACTTTTTCTGTTGATTGATGGATAATTTTAGTTATGAAATGACAATGAAACATGAAGAACACGGTTATTTTTCTGATGACTAGGGAATAAGTTTAGTTATGAACAGCGTTGGAAAGATTCCTTTGACTATTTTTGGTTGATTGGATAATAAGTTTAGTTGAGAAATGAGGAAAGTGACTATGTTTTAGTTGATTGGCGAAAGATTTTTAGTTAAGAAGTTACAAGAAAGGTTGTGTCTTTGTAAATTTAGAACTGAATAAAGCGTAGATTTGTTTAAGAACGGGGTTGGTAGAACTATTAAGTTGTCTATGAGAATTACTTTGACATAGTTTTGTAAATAAAAACTGGGTGGCTAAAATTGTTGAGGGAACTGTATTGCAGTATAATATTATTTGACAAAGAACTAGATAGTGAATGGAAGAAACAAATTGGTTTAAAGAAACAAAGAACATAAAAAAAATTGAGGTTAAGTAGGGGAATGAACACAGTGAACATACGGTGAACGCAGAAAACATGTAAGAAAAAGTTGATGAATAGAGTGAACATGCATGGAATATGAACTTATAGAGAATATGAAGACATGATAAGGAACATAGGGAATACAAGAATGAACACTGAACATGTGAAGAACAAGCTAAGAACATTGAGAACATGAATATTGAGTATAAAAGTTATACAGAGAACATATGATGTACATGAAAACATGACAAAGAACATAGTGAACATACGGGGAAAATGGTAGAAAACAGAAAAAATGAGAAAAACAGGTGAAAAGAATTGAACTGAGCATGCTGTGAACATTTGTAGAACATAGAATGAACACAGAAAACATGGAAAAAATGTGAAGAACACAGCTGAATATAGAGTAAATATGCAAATACAGTATGATGATTATTGAAGGTTTGGATACGTTGGGGATGAGAATGGTAAGGTGATTACTCTGTTAAACAGTTAGGCTGGAGAGGGACTTGATCGGATATAATTATGTTCGATGATCTAAGACTGAGGAAATGGAGCTTGGCTAATGTCCAGATTAATTTTAGTACGTTAGAAATAAGGTGATCTTAAATCTCAGGGTGATTTAGTTGGAAAATAAAGAACTTGTACAAAATGAACTAAGCTGGGGGGACAAGAGTTGAAACTTGATAACTGAACCGGTTTTTATTTACTATGTCTGAAAATGTAGTTGGGTGTTCAAATCTCAGGGGGATTTGGACTGATAGTAATAAATTTACAGGAGTGAACTTGGACAGAGGACAAGAGCTAGAGTTTTATAATTGTTTACATCATATTTACTATGAAATACAGAGGGTAAAAATTTCAGGGGAATTGATAGGATATTTACAAAGATACGAGAGAGAGAACTAAGGTGGGGACGAGAGCTGGAGCTCGTTAACTGTTTTGATCTTATTTACGGTGTCTGAAATACAGAGGGTAAAAATTACAGTGAAATTGATGGGTTATTTACAAATATACGAGAGAGAACTAAGGTGGGGACGAGAGCTGGAGCTCGTTAACTGTTTTGATCTTATTTACGGTGTCTGAAATACAGAGGGTAAAAATTACAGTGAAATTGATGGGTTATTTACAAATATACGAGAGAGAACTAAGTTGGGGGACGAGAGCTGGAGCTCAGTAACTGACTTGATCTTATTTACTAACTTTGAAGTATGTCTGCTTTAAATTTCGGGAAAATTGGTCTGTTACTAACGATCTTGTACAAATGAACTAAGCTGGGGACAAGAGCTCGAGTTTGATAATTGTTTGGATTTACTAAACTACGTCTGAAATACAGAGGGTAGAAATTTCAGGGAATTTGATTAGATATTAACGAAGATACGAGAGAGAGCTAAGGCGGAGGATAAGAGCTAGAGTTCGGTAACTGTTTGCATTTACTAAACTATGTCTGAAATACAGAGGGTAGAAATTTCGAGGAATTTGAATAGGTATTAACGAAGATGTGCGAGGGAACTAAGGTGGAGGACAAGAGCTGGAGCTCGATACCAAATTATTGTATTTTAATACGTTTGAAATAGCTGTGTTTTAAATCTCGAAGAAAATCATTGGATACTAGAGAAGATGTATTAGTAAAACTAGTCCCTGACTTTGTTTATATATGTAAAACTGAATAGTTTAATGAAAAGGAACTATGAATGAACAATATGAAGGAGAGAGAGAGAGAGATAGCGGCAGAGAGAGAGAGAGAGAGAGAGAGAGAGAGACAGAGAGACAGAGAGAGATAGAGAGACAGAGAGACAGAGAGACAGAGAGAGAGAGACAGAGAGACAGAGAGAGAGAGAGAGAGAGACAGAGAGAGACAGAGAGACAGAGAGAGGCAGAGAGACAGAGAGAGACCAAGAGACAGAGAGACAGAGAGACAGAGACAAAGAGAGAGAGAGAGACAGAGAGAGACAGAGAGACAGAGAGAGGCAGAGAGACAGAGAGACAGAAAGAGGCAGAGAGACAGAGAGAGATTGAGAGACACAGAGAGACAGAGAGAGGCAGAGAGACAGAGAGACAGAGAGACAGAGAGAGACAGAGAGACAGAGAGAGGCAGAGAGACAGAGACAGAGAGAGACGGAGAGACAGAGAGAGGCAGAGAGACTGAGAGAGACAGAGAGACAGAGAGACAGAGAGACGGAGAGACAGAGAGAGACAGAGAGAGACAGAGAGACAGAGAGACAGTGAGAGACAGAGAGAGAACGGCGCGTTTGTGTGTGAGGGGAGTGAAACGACCTGGGTCAAATGAGAAGTGATTGATGGCTGACAGGTGTGGGTCCGTCTGTCGGCAGGAGTATGTACCTCGCTCCTCCTTAACGAATCCACAGTGTATGGGGAGTCGCGGTGGGATGAACATGACTCCCAATCGATCTGTCTACTACCTAAACCCATTCTACAGATTGGTTGGTTGACTAGCGTGACGGGAAGGTTCGATGGACTGAATGAAAGCCTTTCTACATCTGTCTGCTAGCTAAACCACCAAGAAGTCTTATTATTATTATTATCGTTGTAAATCGCTTAAGTGTTTAATAAAGAAATAAATTTATATATAATGGGTTTACTTTTCCCTCGTTTATTGCTCTCACCATGTTGATCACGTTACGATATAGCTTACACATACTAAAAGGGTTTGCACAGAACAATGGTTGATGGTATGGGAGCGGTGGGGGGTTGAGGGGTGGGAGTGAATGACGGATGGCAGGTGCGGGTCTGTCTGTCAGCAGGAGTATGTACCTCACTCCTCCTTAACGAATCCACAGTGTATGGGGAAGCGTGGCGGGACGAACAGCTCCACTCTGAAGACAACGAAAACCCTTTAAGACAAATGGCCCCACTTCCGCAGGAGGGTGCTCTCTCTTACCCTCCTCTCCCACTTACGACTTCCTGTAGGGGGAAGCTAATGGATGTCCAGGCGTTCCTCTCAGGTATGGGGGTTCTCCTCTCCCTCCCCCCCTCCCCCCTCCCCAAACAACGTATCCACTATGTTGGATCCCCTCTCATCCTCTACTCACGATCCTCAAACTATTATCATCATCATCAGGATTAAGTCTATGACAAACACACATACATATTCATTTACTCCTTCCTCATATTCCACTCTTATCCTTGTATTTTCATACGTCTTCCCAGAAATTCCCTTTGTGACTAGAGCGAGGCGCTGCACCTGCTCACCCACCACTCAAGACCGCGTCTGACACGCGCCAAACTTCCGGGAAATTCCCCTCCCAAACCCTCTGCGACGACGACGACGCGCTGCGACGACGACGACGCGCACCACCTGGCACCCATCAACATGACTTACTCTCTTTCCTGATCACATACCCAAACACCGGACGCTCACACGCGTCCGAAACACGCCAAACTTCCGGGAAAATCCCCCAAAACCCGTGAGAACTAGACACCTGCGCGCCACCTGTCGGGTGGCACTCACCTGAGTGCCACCTGGCAGGTGGTGCGCGCGGTCGTAGTCGTATATTTCACTACTCCCAACACCAACGCCCCGTGGGAAGTAGTGAGTGGAATTTATATCTATCCATGACCTGTAGTTGACCCCATACCGGAACCCGTGATCTGTAGTTGACCCAATACCCCATTCAGTGAGCTGTAGTTGACCCGATGCCCCAGCCCATGAGCGGTAGTGGACCCCACGTCCATCCTGTTGGCGGTAATAGACCCCATACCCATCCTGTGGGCGGTTCTAGTATCTTTATCTCATATATTGTATACAGGGGCACCTGTCACCCCAACTGTTTTGATTTATTCCTGGGCTCAGTACACAACACTGTTTTGCTGAATACTTCGCACATATTGAAGCTTCCCCTCAAGCCGTCTTCATCGAACAAGCAGCAGCCTTTGACATACCAAACAGGGAAATCATACTAGAGCAGCTTGCTGAGCTAGGTATACAAAGAAAATTACTGAAATGGATAAAGGACTATTTGTCTAATCGAACAGCATATATTTTGTTTAATGGTGTTAAAAGCAAAGAGAGCAAACACTTTGAACTGGGACCTCCACAAGGATGGGTCCTCAGCCAATTGTTATTCAACATGTGAGATTTTTTCTCCTAAGCTTACCTCCCTTAGGAGGTGGACCTCAAATATAAAGGAACTGCTATTTGCAGATTTGTTCTACTTAAATCTTTAGCCTATAGGAAAAGAGGGAGCAAACCACCGGGCTTCCTCCATACGGGTGAAAACCTGTCCACTTGGGCTCGTTCTAGTTAAAAAAAAGTGTAACCGACGGGTTCACATATCAAATTTGATATGTGATGTGTGGCACTATGCATTGAGATTTCGAATTTCCCTAGAACATCCGTCATTAAAAATATCACATTACTACACAATCGTACAAAACAGAAGATGGGTGGAAAAAGAATGGTTGAAGGGATGACACCAAAGATCATTTTCTGTGACAATAACAAGTTTATTAACAAAGAGACTAAACTACTACAACATCGAGTTTACGTTACGTTAATGTCCATCCAGTGGCACTTTAACAACAGCAGCTTAATAACTATGAAATAGCAACGACTCCGGTCAATTCCTGCATAGCTGAATACTGAACTAACCAGAGCACATCGTCAGGTGTGCCCACTGACAATGCAATATTGCAAACAAATAATTCACAAGACTAAGTTTACACAACAGTGAGCGATATGTTACATTAATGTCCATCCAGTGGCACTTATATGACAGCCATTCAATAATCCTCAAAAAATACAAGTCTCCATCTTGTTGACACTTCGGACTGACTAAATGAACTAACTGAACAATGGTGCCAACTGGTGACACAAGTTTGCAATCAATATATCTCACGGCCCTCCCGGTGAGGAATATACTTTAATCACAAGATTACTGGTCCTCGCAGCCCTCCCGGCGAGATACCAAAGTAACTAGGTAATCCAACACTGATAACCCCATATCACAATGTAATGTGAACACTCTTTGCGATTTCCTGCATGAAGTTGCAAATGTAAACAAGGCTAGGTAAAATGGGATCCTGAGACACTTCTCCAGCAATCCCTAAGTTACTTTAACTCTCGTCTCCAGAGGCGGTAATCAAATAAATTGCCTCAATCAATTACAAAATTGATTATGTGATTAATTACGTTAAAAACTGTTAACAATAACGCATTATCTTTAAATTACATCACACTTGAACACCTCAAGCATTCATTGAGTAATTCCTAATTAATGTCAACCGGACAACTAATTAAATCCCAATCGAGTTCATTAACTAAGCCTACCACTCTCTCTTGGTAGCTTCTCAAAAGTCTATTTCAAAATTACTTTAATGAGCGTTAATTCTCTAATTAACCCCGAGCAATTAATTAACTGTCACCTGGATCGATAATTAATTATACATAAATACGTCTCACTCCACACTGCCTAAGCAGGTCTCTTCAAACACTGAATTCACGGACGAGGTGTTAATTACCCTAATTAACATGAGTGCATCTTAATCAACTGTCCCCCCATCAAGATATGATTAATCTAACGAGCTATGCAGGCCCAATGACGTCGCCCTTCGAGTCAGTCAATCCCTTTGACTTTAATTACTCCACTAATTAACACGAGCCACTAAATGTTGTACCACAGACCAGTAATCAGTCCCGAGCAAATTATGTAAACACAAATACTGTCAACCTTTGACAGTTCCTCCCCACTATGTAAATTCATGATGAGAATGCTAATTCCCTAATTAGCTAGAGTGGGCAATCAGTTGTCACAGGGACAGTTAATTGCACCTGAAACGTATCTCGACAAGCTCAACACCGTTACCCTTAACAGCTCCCTCATTAAGTAATGTGCAACCCTTTATGACGTTAATTGCCCCTTAATTAACTCTCACTGAATCCTTAAGTCGTCAACACAACTTAAAGAAACACAAAGTACCCTCAGGTTACATTAGTTACACTCTCAGTGGCATAACAAATAAATGTAATGGCCCCATATGGTTGCAACCCTGCAACACGTTAATTACTGTGCACCCACAATAATGACACGGTTTGGCAACACTACAAATGTTTTCACCCACATCACTGCTCCATAATCTTGCAACAACCTGCAAAGAACTACTTTGTGGAATCACTTGAATGCTAATTATTCTAATTTGCCAGGTTAACCAATCAATTACTTGCTCCCTCATTAAGCACTGTGAATACGCTGATTAATTAAAGGACCACCTCCTTAAAACGTCAACACAGCTCCTAGGGCAGTAAAATAACCATACACATGTAACATCAACACTGCCCAAACACACACATAAATGTTAACAGCATACCCCATATGCTAATGACATCACTATGCAATCAGTCAGCACACAAAACCGTAATTTTATACACCAGGGGTGTCAACCGACCACCCATGACCTTGAGTGGCTGTTTGGCAGCCGTGCGGAGCGGTTCTATTTACATTCGCTCCTCAGTCTTGCCTGGACGTTTGGCGTGCACACAGCTGGTGGCGTTTTTTGTGGCCTCTGGCCTGGCGGGCCGGCGGGATGGCGTTACCCATGCCGCCTATAAAGCGTGTGGATACGGTTGAGCTAGCCTTCTCTGGTCAGGTGAACTATTCATTGTTGGAGGTTGCTCTCCTGGATGTGCTGGGTCTCAACCCTGCAGATGTGTGTGGTGTGCAGCTGGCTGGGGAACATCGGGCCTTGGTTAAGCTGACTGACGCTGTGGTGTACCGGGATATGGTCGACAAGTATGATGGGCGTACTGTACCTTTGCCTGGCGCGGCGGGTACGGTTTCTGTAAGGGACTTGTGTGTTCCAGTGACTTTTGTGGTGGTGCGGGGACTGCCGTTTGAGTTCCCAGAGAGCCTGCTCCGCCGGTTCTTAGGAGGATATGGGAGTGTTCTCGCCTGTCGGGCGAATGTGCTGAAGTCTGGCCGTCTTCGTGGCGTCCTGATGGGTATCCGCACGGTTACCATAAAGCTGAGGAAGGCGATTCCGTCGTCGATGGTGCTGCTGGGTTTCAAGGTGCAGTGCTTTTATGCGGGACAAGAGCGCACATGTTTTCGGTGCGATATGGCTGGACACCAGGCTGCTGGTTGCCGTAATGGCACCGTCCGGTTGGTCAGTGTCTTCCAAGAAGAGGATTTTCCGCCTCTACATGGCCTTGTGGACCTGGGGGATGCTCCTGCCGGGTTGAACCCTCCCCCTGCACCTACCGGTGATGATGGCGTTGTGGGTGCGGTGCGCCCCACTGGTGCTGACGTGTCGGGTCTGATGTCTGTGGACCCCCCTGATGTGGGTGGTAGTGCGGTGGTCACGCATGTGGAGGTGCATCCGCCTCCGGTTGCCATAGCCGTCGATGTTGACGCTTCGGTGGGGCGTGGCCCTGTTTTGTCGCCGGTGGAGGATGTCGCGCCAGATTCTGGTGCCCTTGGTGTGGAACCCTTGGAGGCAGATGAGTTCTTGGAAGGGGGTCGCCCCTCTCGTCGTCCTTCCACCACTGCTGTCCAGGGTCAACCTGGCTCTCAGACGAAGCGCCGGAAGACGAACAGGAGTGGTCGCTCCGAGGACCGAGGGCCTTCGGTGCGGAGGTTAGAGCCTGATGCGAGTGTCGGTGATGGTGAGGGTGTGGCGGTGTCTGTAGTAGACCCGTCGGTGCCGGGCGGTGGAGGGTGTGTTGTGGACCCTCCTGGTGATCTCGTATGTGGGTCCCTTGGGGTACGGAGCCTGGAGTGGGCGGTAGTGGATCCGGGGGACTGTGGCAGTGATGATCGTGGCCTTGTGATGAAGCTCCGGAAGGACTCTGGCCTCCCCCCCCCCCCCTGTGGGGAGTGCGTCTCCGTCGCCTGGGAACCCGGTGGCGGCTGCTACTGCTTCCGTACACGGGGTGTCGGCTGGACCGGTATGACGGTTTTGTGGTTAGATAGGGTTTATCTCTTTTCCCGATGGATCCTAAATTAACATGTGCTTTGCTGAATGTGAATGGTTTGTGTTCTGTGGCTGTGCAATTGGGCCTGGTGTCGATGCTGCGTGAGTGGAGGGTGGATGTGGCTTTTGTGCAGGAGCACAATGTGCAGGAAGTGGGGTTGTTACATGTGTTGGCTGAGGGGTTTACGGTGGTGTTAAACCCTTTGCGTGGCTTGCGTGGAGGTACGTTGATCCTGCTTTCTAAGCGGGCCCCGATTTCCGTGCTTCACACGGAGATGGACGAAGGTGGTCGGGTGCTGTTAGTTCGGGTCTCCTTTTTGGGGTCTGAGGTCTCTCTCTTGAATGTGTACGCGCCATCTGAGGCGGCGCAGAGGCAGAACCGGGAGGTTTTCTTTTCCCGTGATGTGCTGCATTTTTTGCGGCACGATACGAGGGGGATGATTTTGGGGGGGGGGGGGGATTTTAATTGTATTACATCGCCACGGGATAGCAATAGTCTTCGTCCAGCGAATATCTCGCCGGCTTTGACTGCTACCTTGAAGAGTTGCGGGTTTCGGGATGCGGCCGTGTTGCAAGGGGGTCCTTTGGAATACACTTTTATCTCGCATGGGGCTTGCTCTCGCCTTGATCGTTTTTACGTGCCTACTGGGGTGGTTCGGTTTTTTCGTTGCAGACGGTTCCCGTGGGGTTCTCGAACCATTGCATGGTGGTGCTGCAGGTGGGGATTCGCAGCCAGGTGCGGGTTGGCTGTGGCTGGTGGAAACTGAATTGTGGGTTGCTGAAATGCCCTGTTGTGTGTGCCCAGTTCCGGGCCCGGTGGGCTGTTTTGGCCGCTCGGAAGGGGACTTTTCCCTCGGTCCTGGAGTGGTGGGAGTGGGCTAAGGTGGAATGTCGGTCGTTTTTTCGGGTGATGGCGAAGCGGGAGGCATCGGGAAGGTTTGGTCTGTTGAGGGTCTTGCAGGCACGGTTACTTCGCCTGTATGGGTTGCTGAATCAGGGTTTAGATAGGTTTCGGGAGATCTCGGTGTGTAAGGATCTCATTTGTGGGCTGAGGGAGGAGATGGCTGAGGGGGTACGTGTGCGGGCTGGGGTGGAGGAACGGTTGTGTGGTGAGAAGCTCTCGCAGTGTTTACTGCGGAGGGAATGGGTGGGGCGTGCCTCTGTTTTGTTGGCAGGTCTTCATCGGCCGGACGGTTCGGTTTTGTCTGACACGGGGGCGATTTTGCATTATGTGCGTGGTGAATTGGAGTCTTTGTATGGGGTGGTTGCGGGGGATGAGGGGTTGATGGAGTCCTTCCTCCAACACTGTGCACCGGGGTTGTCGGGTATGGATTGTGTGGGTCTTGTGCGGGAGGTAAGCCCTTCGGAGCTTTGGGAGGTTGTGCGGTCCTTTCGTCGTGGTAAGGTTCCATGGTCGGATGGGTTCCGATGGAGTTCTATGTCGAGTTTTGGGATGTGCTTGGTGCCGATTTTTTGGAGGTGGTTCGGTTTTGTCTTCGGAGTTTGTCTCTGTCCGTTTCGCAAAATGATGGTCCAGAACAGATGGAACACCAGACTCCTCCACATAGAGGAGCAAATCCCAAAAAGGGAATTGCATTGCACCAACGACCTACCCGGAACGCCACAAAACTGACCCCAAGAGATCACCGACCCCACAACCGAGTGCAAACGTCCAGCCAACAACTTGGAAATAATCTTGAAATCCACATTTAGCAACGTAATAGGCCGCCAATTTGCAAAAAAACGTAAGTCCCCGGGCTTCGAAAGAAGCCGCACATGATCAAGATTATTTCCAAGTTGTTGGCTGGACGTTTGCACTCGGTTGTGGGGTCGGTGATCTCTTGGGGTCAGTTTTGTGGCGTTCCGGGTAGGTCGTTGGTGCAATGCAATTCCCTTTTTGGGATTTGCTCCTCTATGTGGAGGAGTCTGGTGTTCCCGCGGCCATGATAAGCCTGGATTAGTCCAAGGCTTTTGATTGCGTGCCAATTGGATTTGTTTTGCGGGTCCTGGAGAGGTTTGGTTTCCCGCCCCAGTTTGTGGGCTGGATACGGATGTTGTATGCTGGTTGTAGTAGTAGGGTGTGTGTCAATGGGTTCCTTAGTGCTCCCTTCGCTATTCGGCGTTCGGTTCGACAGGGGTGTCCTCTGTCGATGCTTCTATATATTCTGTTTCAGGAGCCCTTTGTTCGCGCAGTGCGTGCTTGTCGTTCAGTTGTCTCACCGTGTTTGCCGAATGGCTTGTCCCTTAAGATTTGTGGTTATGCGGACAACACGGTCTTGTTTGTTGCCTCTGAGGGTTCTGTGCCTGCTGTTCAGGATTTGGTGCTTCAATTTGAGTCGGCTACAGAGGCTTTGGTCAATCGTGGAAAGTCTTGTCTTCTGGGGTTGGGGGGTTGGGCCTCTCGTTTGGTGTGGTCTGGTTCGTGGTTTCCGGTGGTTCAGTCCATTCGGGTTCTGGGGATTACGTGGTTCAGGTCGTATGTGCAGTCTTTGGAGTTTAATTGGGAGGCAGTTTCACAGGGGGTGGGCATAGCTGTGGGGATGTTGTCGCAACAGGCCCTGACTATTTACCAGCGGGCGATTGTCGTGTCTTGTAAGGTTTTGTCGCGGGTCTGGTTTGTTGCGCAGTGTTTTCCGTTGGATCGGCGGAAGGCTCGCGCTCTGGAGGGTTTGGTGTATCCTTATGTGTGGTGTGGCCGGTATCATCCGGTTCGTCGATCTACGTTATGTCTTAAGGTGTCAGAAGGTGGAATTGGTATTCCTGATGTCTATGTGAAGGCGTTGGCTTTGTTTTGGGGGTCGGTTCGGAGGAGTTTGGTGTTAGGGGGTGGGTTAAACTCCTTGGGGTTGTTTTACTGCTCTATGAGGTTTAGTTTTTTGCTTGATCTGGATCGTTGCCAGGAGGTGGCCATGTATACGCCTCCAGTGTATTCGTGGGCGGTTTTGATCCTTCGGGCGCTTTGTCAATTTCCTGCGTTTGTCTCTTTTGGTTGTCGGGAGGTGTATGGGGCGCTTGCTTCTCGGGTGCCTCCCAGGGTCGAAAGTTTGTACCCTTGTTTCGACTGGGGGAATGTGTGGGAGGCGTTGAGTGGGCCGTGTATTGCGCCACGGACGCGTGAGTTGGTTTTTCGATATTTGCACGAGTCTTTGGCTACGAATGCAAGGCTCTTTGTTGGGTTTGGTCGCCTCTGACAGTTGTGTTCATTGTGGGAGACGTGAGACTCAGTTGCACGTCTTTTATTTTTGTGCGCGGGTTCAGGGTTTGGTTGGGTGGTTGCGGGATGTCATTGCAGCCTTTTGTGGTCCAGGGGTGCAGGTCGACCTATTGTGGTTTTTGCTTTTTTCGTTCCCTCGGGGCTCCAGGCGGGTGTATAACACGCTCGGGGTGTTGTTAGCAGACTATATTTTTTGTTTATGGGTTGGTAGGATGGAGGGGTATGGGGTGGGGAGGATTTTGGGCTTTTTGAAAGGCCGTCTGTCTTATACTATGTGGTGGTTGCGTCGCTTCTTTCCTAGGGTTTTTGATGCTTGGTTCACGGTCGAGTATGTCTGGGGTGCTGCGTTGGTGTAGGTGGTGGGTTCCTGTGGGTGTGGTTGTGTGTGTGTCTGTGCGTGTTCCTTTGGTTCGGTTCCCTCTGGTGGGTGGGGGTTTGGGGGGTCTGTGTTTGTTTGTCTTTGGGGTTTTGTGTGTACTGGGGTTTGCTTGGTTACCTTGTGTGGCAGGGTTTTGTTTGTGTGTGGGTGGGTATGGGTGTGTTGTGGTGTTGCGTGGCATGTCTGTCTCTCTCCTGATGTGTCCGGTGCGTGGGTGTTTTTTCTGCTTGGTGGCTGGCCGTCCTCTGTCTGTGGGGGTCGGGTTTGTGTGCTGGGTGGCTGTGTTTGTTTCGTATGTGTTCCATTGTTGTGTGTTTTTTGTATGCTTGTGTTCATTGTCATTTTGTCTTGCTGCCTTGTGTTATGTGCTTTTCATTATGGTTCCTGTTGGCACGCCCCGTTTGGGTGGCATGTGTTGTTTGTTTGTGTGTTTATGCTTTTTTTACACTTTGTTCTGTTATCTGTGTCATTTTACTGTGTTATGTGTTCCAATGTCGGTTTGTACTATACCGATTCCTTTATTTTTTATTATGTTATTTTACTATGTAATGCTAATGTGTTCTGTTTCCTTTATTTTATGTACTGTGGTGTGTATTGCTTTGTTGTATTCCATTGTTATTTTCCTGCATTTCCTTACTATGTTGTATTTACAGTGTTATATTAACATGTTTGTTATTGTGTTCTCGTTTCTGTGGTGAGTTGTCTGCTGTTGTGTGGTGTGGCACATGGTGCGTGTGTTTTGTGTTTGTGTTATTGTTGTATGTGTTTCTTTGTATGTGTATTCCTGTTTATAATTTACCCTTGGTTTATTGTGCTCCTTGTGCGCTTTTGTAATTACTGACGCTTTTGGCGCGCCCCATCTGGGTGGTGCTGCTTTTGTGTGTGTGTGTGTGTGTTATCTTGAGATGATTTCGGGGCTTTTAGTGTCCCCGCGGCCCGGTCCTCGACCAGGCCTCCACCCCCAGGAAGCAGACCGTGACAGCTGACTAACTCCCGGGTACCTATTTACTGCTAGGTAACAGGGGCATTCAGGGTAAAATAAACTTTGCCCATTTGTTTCTGCCTCGTGCGGGAATCGAACCCGCGCCACAGAATTATGAGTCCTGCGCGCTATCCACCAGGCTACGAGGCCACTATGTTCTTATGTGTGTTCTTATGTGTTTTCTGTTATTCTTTGTTTTCACTTTTGTGTTGATCAGTGTTATTTGTTATCTGTGTTGTTGTTATTCTGTGCTTTCCTGTTTATATGGTTACTATACGCTGTACTTGCTCTGTTTTAAAAATAAAAAGAAAAAAAAATGACCTTGGTCCGACGAATTACTGGACCTGCAATGACTCATTTATGGAAATGGTACACACTATTATGATAATGAAATCATACATATTACCCCTCATGAATAAACATATATATATCACTAGAGAAATTAACACAGTAATACAGACCTCAGGGTGTCCTCTAATAAACCCTAAATAACTCTAACCTGCCTTCCTTTGAAATTATATAATATACGCGGCAACATGGCATAAATCCTGACTGTGAACGATATATATTGAATTGTCAGATAACAATTATATGGGAAATCTCCACACTGGCCGGTTTACATACTCGAGCCAGTCAACACACAATTTGTATTTCATATATATCTACATTGTGTTTTTGTTTATACCATACTCACTCACGTCCCAATACAGTCTATGCCCTCCCACAGACAGTTACTTTGACGCCAGTACAGATGCCTCCTCCAAGCTTGCTTCCCTCACCTGGGACAGGTGCTCTGGGGACAACACAGCTGGTACCTGATTTACCATCAGCCCTGAGACACTGTAGCTACATAATTAAGAGTACTCACGTTACCAGTCTCCACATTCATCCTCATTCACCCGCCTGGCTGAAGCATGGAAGCTGAAGAACAGCCAACTCGCTCCCACGTGCATCAACCAGGTATGGCCCTAGGGTGTGGCCAAGGCGTGTGGCCCCGGGGTGTGGCCAGAGCGTGGCTACGGAGTAGTGCGAGGCGGTCCCGGAGCCACACCACCCTAGGCTGGTTGCGGAGGTCTCGGACGTACACAGCTGGGACTCGGGAACGTGCATACACACACACATGCTACGTGAATATGACACGTACACAGGGCGTGCTGGTGTGGACGTAATGGCGACGTGGGTGAAGCAGAATTCAATATCCCAACACGGACTCGAAATTTTTCGAAAATCACAAACTGGGGCCTCTTCTAACACTTAAGAAACCTTTCCCAATCCTACCTCCTGCCAAACATCTTAGTCAATATAACAGAGACCACAGATGTGAGCAATATCATCTGATAACAATGAGGCTGCCTCGTGCCTCATCTGAACATGTGTTCACCCATACAGTCTTTTCTCACTCAAATTCCTTACTAATCGGCCTACGATCTGTTACTGGTAACAAGCTACGTACTCTTAAATGTTGTGTTTCCTCATGGCCGTCCTATTTCCACCGTAACCGGCGGTGGGAAACAGCTCTGGCGAGGTTGCGTATTGGCCATACTCGCTTAACCCATGGTCACTTGATGGAGCGCCGCCCTGCTCCTTATTGTCCTAGTTGCATTGTCCCTCTGACGGTCGTGCATGTCCTTCTTGAATGTCCTGACTTCCAGGACGAGCGTGTGTCTTGCTTTCCGACCGCTCCTCGCGGTCACCTGTCCCTCAATAGAATTCTTGGTGACTCGGATACTTTTGATATCGTTCGCCTTATGCGTTTTTGTTCTCGTATTGGCATCCTTGGTGATATTTAGTGCCCTCTGATTATTTTGCGCATTTGATGGTGCTACATAGCCTTCCCGGTTTGGTGCCTTCTTTTGATAATTACATACTTAATCGGCCTACGATCATGCAAATTGGAGCCTGGCACGATCCACGGTAGCAGGGTCACTGTAGTGTTGAGAAATCTGTTATCGCCGTGTGATACCACGGCGATAACAGAGGTGGTAGCGACCTAGGCTCGGCCACCACCACCTACAAGTCTTGGTCTCTCAGCGCCCCTCCTAGGCTGAATTTTGGTGGCCTAAGGGAAGCCACAACGCTGGCCTCCCGCTTCACCTTGTCTTGACCAATCAGCTCGAAACTGGCAACCTACCAGGTGCTGCTTCGAATCACAGAAGTTCCCGCCCAAACGTCACCACTAGGCTGACGTGTCTCGACGAATAACAGATGTCCCCGGCCATGTGGCATCCCGTGACGTCACACGACAGAGAGGCCTGGAGTGACGACATACCCTATAGGGTGGGGGAGGTAACGCTCACCCCTCTGCCCCCCAAAAAACTTTGGCTGCCATAAAGTACCCTCTTGTACCTCACTCACACTCCCTCAAGTCCCTGTACACATTTGTCTCAGTAAAATATGTTAAATTCTGTAACTCTTTCCACAGAGCAGTTACAGACTCCAGCATAGTTTTAATGAATAGGTCTATGTTACGAATCTAGCATTGATTCTAACATTATCATGATAACGATGTATAGCAACTAATATTTTCCCTGTTCTGTTCTATTATTAGTATAGTATCCATTTGTGTTCCATTTAATATTGTATGATTTATATAATATTGTATGATGTATATTGTAGCATGCTGTAGTGTGCCTGAGTTGCATTATTTTGATAGGCTTGTGCAAGTTATTTCTTGTTGGAGGTAGTGCAGTTTCTCCTTGAGGGGATGATCATATTTGGATGTATCCAGAGTGCGGCGTTGTCAAGCTAGCGTTTATATATCAACCCTGATTATTTGCTATTATTGAGTGTAATAAATTCGTGTGATTATTGTAATAGTATTATATACTCTTAAGAATACTGATTAAAAGGTTATTAGTACTACACTTTGTTAGTAGAGTGTTCACAAGAGTTCATGTGGATGCTGCTGGCAGGATGCGTGGGTGAGCTGCATGGGGAGGAGACATGTACGGAAATTAAGTCGGTAGATATTGTTTATTTAGCTTATTACTTAGTTGATTCTCTTGGTAAGACTATTATGTGATACCCCATTTATTAATTCATGTGTTTAAGCGATAGTCTGTGCTCAGTAAGGATTTTATGATATTATTGCATGCTGAAGAATATTTCTGGCTGTTATTTTTTTACCATTTATATGTTGATATGTTTGTCACTCTTATGTACAGTATATTGCTTGCCCCTTTTAAAGCAGTGTTTCACTTTTAATACCCTTTTTATATATTACTATCCCATAGACGTAAATTTAAGATGAGGCCAAAACATATATAGTTGATCACTGCAGGCAAAGAACCATATCAAGGCGTCAAGGGTTGTAACAGTCTAAGCATGGGCTTTGAACAGACGTCACACAAGGCATGTAGTCTGTGAGAATTTCTTGTCTAGAGCGCATCATACACTCTAGCCTAGTCTAGAAAAACTAGCTGAGAATTTTATACCCTCACACAACGTTCTAAACCTTATTTAAGATTTTCCAACTAATAATGAAGACACGGTCATTTGTTATGCAGATGATATATGTTTATAGGCTGCCTCAGATCCTCGAATGCCAGTTCTGCTCGATGATTTTGCTACTAGAGCAGAAGAATGTAGACTCCTTATCTCTGTACAGAAAATTTGTGCAATCATTTCATGTGGTATTCCACCACCCAATTATCATATAGATGGGCGAGCACTTCAGAACTACGAGTCTTACAGATACCTTGGTGTCTCCATTAACGACCCTGGGTACCTTTCCTCTCTCAAGAGGAGATTCTGGGAGAGATTAAAGCCCTTGTGGGTCCTTGTTGGTGTCAATCATGGAATTAACGTGTGACTAGCTGTAATGTTTTATATATCATTAATACACTCTGTGATTGACTACAATGCTCTGCATCTCACTGTATACAGACAAAGAACTAAAATATCTTGAAACCTTGCAAAATGAAGCTATGCATCTTATGCTTGGGGCTCCAAAGTCCATGAGAATAGTCAATATGAGAGCAGAGTTAAAATTACCTACCCTAATTGAGAGAATTTTGTCCATTTATCAAAGTTTTCTGCGTGATGGCGTTGAGTAGATCTCGGCAACACATGAAGTTTCAAGCTAAACTTTCTAATATGCTACACTCACCTGAGCTCTATAGAAGAAGAGCGAAATCTGATTATGCATTTTGGTTTTACAAGGTAGCCAACTCCAGCAAAATAGTAAATATGTACTCAACTCAATTAATGATTAATCAACCAATTACTCCATGGGATAACTGGGATCTATCAGTTGATTTTGTAAATTCACCCAAGAAAGATAGTGAACACTCTACATTATTAAAACAATTAACACTAAAAAGCATCACTGAGAGTACTCAGGGTATAGGTACGATGTGTATCAGTGCTGTACCAACGGTTCTGTAGAAGAAGGTGACGATGTACCGGATGTGCATGTAATATATTTGCATATAATATAATATATATTTCTCTCGTACATACAGCAATGAAGCGCATCAATGACTGGGCAAGTACAACGCAAACCGAACTTGCAGGCTGATTACCTTGCCACTGAATTTGTAAAAGACAAAGACAGCGGACTTATAAACTGTGACTCGCAGAGTGCACTCCTGTCATTGATCACACAGTAGTAACACCCTGTAAATAGTCAGTGATATTCGAATGAATGTTTTAGCTGCTAAAGAAAACAGATTTGAAATTAAATTCCTATAGATACAATCACATGTTGGCCTCTTAAGGCATGACACTGTTGATAGGCTTGCAAAGTGTTACGACCCTATCTTGAGATGATTTCGGGGCTTTAGTGTCCCCGCGGCCCGGTCCTCGACCGGGCCTCCACCCCCAGGAAGCAGCCCGTGACAGCTGACTAACACCCAGGTACCTATTTACTGCTAGGTAACAGGGGCATAGAGTGAAAGAAACTCTGCCCATTGTTAACCCTGGGTTCTTATTTGGAAACCAGAGGTCAATTTGACGTCTTAAATAAATATTTATACATTAATTGATAGGATTGGATCATGTGAGAAGGATATTTAATTAACAATAACATTTACATTCATGGGTCCTTAAATCCTGGGTGTGCATTTGTTTCCGTCTTCCTTGCCAGACGTAAGACGAATCTTGTTACTTACAGAGCGGGCAGACTCTGTGCTTGTTGATTATTAATTATTAATTATAATATTGAACTAGATATCAGCTATTCTTAGAATTGTTAAAGTAACTAGTAATGAATGTCTGAGAAGACGTGTAATGATTGTGGTGGTACAATCAGTTGGTATCGTCCCGGCAGCACTCCAGAGAACCTTTGTTCCTCCTTCTCTGGCTAGCTGTGGTACCAGGGAGTCCTACGTCCTTGTGGGCTGTCCCTCCTTCTCCTCCTCTCTTCCGTTACCTTATTCTGTGTTTCTGTTACATCCAGTTAAGTACCTTATTATTGTATTACCGTGCC
The DNA here is from genome assembly GCF_040958095.1 of Procambarus clarkii. Classification (NCBI taxonomy): domain Eukaryota; kingdom Metazoa; phylum Arthropoda; class Malacostraca; order Decapoda; family Cambaridae; genus Procambarus; species Procambarus clarkii. Next base: position 823,298 of record NC_091223.1, read on the forward strand.
ATTGGTTAGGGTTTTGAATGTATTTATCTGTGTACTCTAAGTCAGTGTTTTGGAACCCTAAGTGTTATTGTAGGGTAACTAGTGAAACCACGAGTGCTAAAGTTTACAAGTGCTACCTTCAAGTATTTACAAGTGCTACCTTCAAGTATTTACAAGTGTCCCTTCAGGAACAAGTAGTCTTTACCCTAGTTGAAGTTGTAAGTCTTGCACCCTGCCGAAGTGGGTGCAAGGATTTAACGTAGAGTGGTAAAGTAATTTATTGTATTTTTGAATATGGGGGGGGGGGGGTTATTAGAGGATTTAATAAATAAGTTTAGAGTTTTGGGAGTATCTGTTCATCCTGTTGAAGTGTAGTAGATGATTAACTACTAGACTGCAGACCTCTACTTTAAAACAAGTATTCATTGCTGGGAATATTCTTCCCTGCGAGCCGGGCCTATCTAATCTCCACTATTTTAGGAACTCCTTTGACTTTAGCTATTGGCCCTCTCAATACAACCACCTGCCTCCCATAACGAGTGGCTGGCCTGTCTGGGAGATGAATTTTTGTTATTTGGAAATTGTAAAAAGTTAGATATTTGAGTGCTGAAACTAAAATTTCTTGACTTCCTAGGTACAGTTGTGTGGTAGCCTAGGGTCCAGCACAACTAGCAAAGGATACATTTTGCACTGACTGGACATCTAACTGGATCTCTTCACGATTGAGGTAAGTGTGGTCCTTTAACAGGGGCCGTGATTTTTTTTATTTCCATTTTTTTTGGCCAGTATCTAGAATAATTAGTGATGGAGGATAATTTGCAGGAACTGGCAGAGACACCTTCAGTGGTAGAGATTAAAAAACTAACCAAATTTAATTTAGTATTGTTAGGCAATGAACTTGGTCTTGAGTTAAATGAAGCTGCTAAAAAGTGGATCCTGACAAATTAAATTTTACAACATTGCATAGACCAAGGACTATTGCCAAGTGATACAGCTTTATGCCAGCCCAGTCCAGCTGAAAGTATAGCTAGTAGGGATAGAAAGTTAGAAGCACAGCTAGCCAAATTATGACAGGCAGAGCAAGAGGCAAAATTGGCAGAGCAAAATGCTAGGGTAACCAGCATTAGACGAAAATTTTGAGGATGGGTGGAACATGATGGTCGCCTCGCCTGTGTGGTTGCAAATCGCCTTTGCGATTTGAGTAAAGGCTTAAAACTGAGGAGGCAAGAATTAGTCAATACTACTGTACCACCACCCGCTGGGGATTCAAACCCCAGGCATTATGATAAAAAAACATAACCTGCCTGAATTTTCAGAGTTGACCCTGAAAGGTTTTTCAACCATTTTCAGAGACTGGTCATGTCCATGAACTGGCCAGAAGAAGAGTGGGTGAAAATCGTGCAGGGAAAACTTAGGGGTAAAGCCCAAGATACTTTTACAAACATGCCTGACTGCGATTGTTTTGATTATAGTAAAGTCAGGGAACAGATTTTGAGGGCATATGAAATAACGCTTGAAGCTCACCGCCAAGCTTATCGAAACCTTAAGCCTACACACAACCAGCCTCTCACTGAATTTGCAAATGATCAAATAAGACTATTTGAAAATGTATTCGCTCAGCTAAAGCCGAAACAAACGAGGCACTCAGGAATTTAATTTTAGTTGAAGGATTTATAGATAACATGGCAGAGCCAGTGGCACAATTTTTAAGGGGTAGGAAGGAGGTAGATACCAATATTATTGATTTGGCCAAGATGGCAGAAAATACCAGTTGGCATGCAAAATGCCCAATAAAAATCATTATATCCCAAATAGTAACAAACTTTATAACCACAGCCAGTCCAGACCAGCTCATTCTAACCCTGTAACTAGTGCACCTTCCTTTTCAGACAAAACTAACCAGGTTAAATTGTCTAACCCTATGGCACCTAAGGGTGAACCAAAGGGAAGTTCTGGTAGTAATGTCTCTTCTTCCCAAAGATTCTGTGGTCACTGTAAACGTTCAAACCACAATACTAGCCACTGTCTGCAACTGAACCCAGAGAAAAGACCCAATGCTCTAGTTGTGACACAAGGCTTAAGGATTTCTGAAGGGTTAGGGAGTAAAACCTCCAACCCACAGTGGCTGGACCTGCTAACGCCATTCTTGTTGAAGGGAAAGCTTTTATCTTCTGAGGGTTGTTCCTGGAAGGACGTGGTGATCTTCCGAGACACCAGTGCCATCCAGACTTTAATTTTGGAGAGTGCGTTGCAAGGTGCCAACACTCTCGACACTGGAGAGGTAGTACTGGTCGAGGGTGTCACAAGTGATACTTGAGCAATACCCCCTCCGTAAGGTAACCCTGGAATCAGATTTCCACAAGGGTCTTTGTACAGTCTGAGTCACTTCTTACCTACCTTTCCCTAATGTTGATGTAATATTGGGTAATGATTTAGCAGGGGATAAGGTAGGGGACTCTCGACTTCCTATTATGTTGCCTACTCCTAAGGTTTCCCTTGATCTACCCGCCGTAGAGGATATTGTTGTGTACCCTGCGTTTGCGGTGATCCGGTCTATGGGTCTTAAATGTAAGGGCAACCCTGTGGTTGCCAAGGTGGTAAATCCCGAGTACGGGAGGAACTTTCCGAGTGGTGAAAGCCAAGTGGACCTTGCAGACACGTTCATGGCCCGAATCGATGATGAGGCCAAGGACACGGTGGAGAGCCTATCACCACCACCTACAGAGAGTAGTGAGGAGGTGGAAGAGAACCCTGTTGAGTCTTGGCCAATGGCATCTGACCAAGGCATGGATGCCTCCTTGAGTGAACTGCAGAAGGCTGGTTGATACCTGGTTGATACCTGGTTGATAGGGTTCTGGGAGTTCTTCTACTCCCCAAGCCCAGCCCGAGGTCAGGCTTGACTTGTGAGAGTTTGGTCCACTAGGCTGTTGCTTGGAGCGGCCCGCAGGCCCACATACCCACCACAGCCCGGTTGGTCCGGCACTCCTTGGAGGAACAAATCTAGTTTCCTCTTGAAGATGTCCACGGTTGTTCCGGCAATATTTCTTATGCTTGCTGGGAGGACGTTGAACAACCGCGGACCTCTGATGTTTATACAGTGTTCTCTGATTGTGCCTATGGCACCTCTGCTCTTCACTGGTTCTATTCTGCATTTTCTTCCATATCGTTCACTCCAGTACGTTGTTATTTTACTGTGTAGATTTGGTACTTGGCCCTCCAGTATCTTCCAGGTGTATATTATTTGATATCTCTCTCGTCTTCTTTCTAGTGAGTACATTTGGAGGGCTTTTAGACGATCCCAATAATTTAGGTGCTTTATTGCGTCTATGCGTGCTGTATATGTTCTCTGTATTCCCTCTATTTCAGCAATCTCTCCTGCTCTGAAGGGAGAAGTGAGTACTGAGCAGTACTCAAGACGGGACAACACAAGTGACTTGAAGAGTACAACCATTGTGATGGGATCCCTGGATTTGAAAGTTCTCGTAATCCATCCTATCATTTTTCTGGCTGTCGCAATATTTGCTTGGTTATGCTCCTTAAACGTTAGGTCGTCAGACATTATTATTCCCAAATCCTTTACATGCTGTTTTCCTACTATGGGTACATTTGATTGTGTTTGTTCTCTGTATTATGTTTAAGGTCCTCATTTTTACCGTACCTGAGTACCTGGAATTTATCACTGTTAAACATCATGTTATTTTCTGATGCCCAGTCGAAAACTTTATTAATATCAGCTTGCAGTTTTTCAATGTCTTCAGCCGAGGTAATTTTCATACTGATTTTTGTGTCATCTGCAAAGGAAGATACGAAGCTGTGACTTGTATTTTTGTCTATATCTGATATGAGAATAAGGAAAAGCAGCGATGCAAGGACTGTACCCTGAGGTACAGAGCTTTTAACTGCACTTGGACTAGATTTTATATGGTTGACCGTTACTCGCTGAGTCCTGTTTGACAGAAAACTGAGTATCCAGCGTCCTACTTTACCGGTTATTCCCATTGACTTCATTTTGTGTACTATCATGCCATGGTCACATTTATCGAAAGCCTTTGCGAAGTCCGTGTATATCACATCAGCATTCTGTTTTTCTTCTAATGCCTCAGTGACTTTGTCATAGAGCTCAAGTAGCTGTTAGAGGCACGATCTTCCCGCTCGAAATCCATGTTGGCCTGGGTTGTGAAGGTCATTGGTCTCCATGAACTTGGTGACCTGACTCCTAATCACTCTCTCAAATACTTTTATGATGTGCGATGTTAGTGCAACTGGTCTATAATTCTTTGCCAATGCTTTGCTCCCTCCCTTGTGTAGAGGGGCTATGTCTGCTACTTTAAGTGCACCTGGTATCTCCCCCGTGTCCAAGCTCACTATACTGAGTGCCTGTGCTACCGGCACTTTGCATTTCTTTATAAATATTGAATTCCATGAGTCTGGACCTGGGGCCGAATGCATGGGCATGTTTTCAATATCTCTTTCAAAATTTAGTGCGCTCGCGTTGATATCAGTTATATTTACCGGGGTTTGAATATCCCGCATAAAAAATTGTCTGGATCTTCCACTTTCATGTTGTTTATTGGAGTGCTAAACATGTCCTCATACTGCTTTTTTAGGATTTCACTAATTTCTTTGTCATCCTCCGTGTATGAACCTTCACTTGTACGAATAGGTCCAATACTGGCAGTGGTTTTTGCTTTTGATTTCGCATATGAGAAGAAATATTTTGGATTTTTCTTTATTTCCTGAATTGCTTTCTGTTCTAACTGCCTTTCTTCAGTTTCATATGAGTGTTTCAATTTCCGCTCTATTTCTTCAATCTCCCTATTTAAATTATTCCTTCTTTGACGGGAAATTCGTGTCTGCATAAGCAGTTCCGTTATTTTTTTCTGCGTTTATAGTGTCGTCTGCGTTCTCTTATCACGTTAGATCTCTTTCTGGCTTTCCTCAAAGGAACATGTTTCAGACAGACTTGATACGCTTCCGAAGTCAGTTTTTCTATTCCTTCTGTAGGACTTGTATTACTTAGAACAGTTTCCCATGGAATGTTTGTAAGTGTGGTCTGGTCAACATACTTCAGCCACGTTATTGTGACTCATCGCCTGCATTTGTAAGTTCCCTGTTTATTATCTCCCAGTCTATCCTTTTATTATTAAAATTGAATTTACTGAATAGCCCCTCTCGCTTTATCAACGTTTTAGGTCTATTCTGAGTATTGATGGTCGTTTGCACTTCAATGAGCTTGTGATCTGAATATGTGGTATCTGATATCGTAATGTGTCTGATAATGTCTTCATTGTTCGTAAAGACCAGATCTAGAATATTTTCATTTCTCGTTGGCTCCGATATCTGCTGATTGAGTGAAAATTTGTCACAGAATCTAAGTAGTTCTCTAATCTGTGGTTGGTTAGGTCCCGATAGATTTCCTGGTATAATATTATTGTTTGCTATTTTCTACCTGAGACTAGGCAAGTTGAAGTCACCTAGGAAGATAATATCAGGTATCGGGTTCTCCAAATTATCAAGGCTATTCTCTATTTTGTTTATCTATTCTGTGAATTCCTCAGCCGTTGCATCTGGTGGTTTGTGTATTAGAATAATCACTAAATTTATTTTCTCTATTTTTAATCCCAGTACCTCTACCACCTCATATGTAAAGGTTAGGAGCTCCGAGCATACAAGGTCTTCCCTAATATACAGACCCACTCCTCCATGTGACCTAATTTTCCTATCACACCTGTATAGGTTATATCCTGGAATCCAGATCTCACTGTCCAACAATTCCCCTGCATGGGTTTCTGTGAAAGCTCCAAATACTGCATTTGACTCCGTGAGGAGGCCATTTATGAACTGTACTTTTTTGTTTGTTCTTGATTTCAGTCCTTGTATGTTGGCAAAGATGAATGAGGTTACTCTATTAGTGATAGTTTGAATGGGAGACATTTTCGGCAAGCCCATTATGCGTGGACATAATGAGTTTGTTCTGACCAGTATTGATTGTTGTAGGGCAGTTGCCTGTCGTAGTTGTAGTTCCCTTTTGGGGTGTAATTGTACCTGTACTTCTGGAATGCAAGTGGATCTGGCATCCAGTTCCATACACTCTCCATGCTGCTCCTTTTGAATTCTCTGTCGGTCTGGTATAAAAAATTTATAGAGTTTCCTCCAAATTCATTATCCTGCTTGCCACTCTGTATGTAGCGTTCCGTGCCTTTCACGTGAAAGTGTGGGCAGCTGAGGTCATAGCATTTTCTATCCTCCAGTGAGGTTTGGCACATGTCGGGATGGAAAAACCTACATATTGATCCAAATCGACACTCACCTTTCCTAAGCATATTTAAAAATTTTTTGGGATGTTGGTAACTGCATTCTAATCCTTTCTTATTACCAGCATATCTATGTCTGCATATGCCCTTTGCATAAAATTTGCACAAGTCTGTCCTTCTGTTCTGAATTGCTCTATCGGGAACCGTCGTAGTGTCTGTACCCATCGAGCTGTCAGTGCTGTCTGTTACACTTTCTAGTTTACTGTCATCTACATCCGGGCCTACTGAGTCAGATTTTACAACTTCCTGAGTTTCAGCCTCAGTTTCATCCCTGACAATAGCCTCCGCCCCTGGTATATTAGAATTGTTGTTGTTCCTTTCCCACTCCTTCTGGAAGGCTGGTAGGCGTCCAATGAATGATATTTTTCGTTCATGCGTCATGTTATCTAGAAGGTTTTTTAGGATATTCCAAGCTGACAGGTCATTTTTACACACCCAGAGCAAGTGGCCAGCTCTCAGTGCAGTTGTGTTACTCACTCCTGTACAAGCCGAATGAAATCTATTCTTACAGATATAACATTCAATTCCCGTTACCTTCGACTTTAAGGAGTTGTTACAGTGGCCACAAATTTGTTTATTTACTCCCATTTTGCCTTGTTTTGTTGTATATATCTATATATTTATAATATTATATGTATACCGTATATTTGTAACAATATATATGTTTATTTGTTCTACTGTATGGTCAGTATTTATTGCACGGTCGAGGGTCCCAGAGGCTGTAGAGTTGACTTGTTGTCCCAGGCCGTGGCTGTAGGCCCTCAGTTGCCAGTTACTTGGGTTATAACACTGATATATTAATTCGCTTGTATTACAATAAGGGATTTTCTGCTTTATTTCCGACTTGCAATTTCCACTTTCTCTATTACTAATTTCTCGATCCACATTCCCCTATTACACTTGTTGGAAACCAATTTGCTAGTAAGCACACGCACACACACACGGTGGGCACACGGGACGTGCGCCTATGGGGTGGGTTCTGGCACCATGAGGTGGACTCCACAAAATTCACTTGTTATTTCCTTAAAGCACAAACGTCGGATGGCAATCACTATGGTATATTGTTTAATAAGTTGAGATGCACTTTATGAGTTATCTGACTGTGTTTAGTTCCTGTATCACTGAAATATCCCGAGATATGTGTTGTTTTTCACAGAGCTCGTGCTCTCGTGTGCTTCCCCTCCCCACACGCTACGGACTCTGCTATGGACTGGGCTGACCCCAGTCTTGCAGAATGTCATGATGTAGCTCTCTCTAAGGAGAGGATTGTAGATGCAACAACTGATTACTATTACAAGGATCAGATTTTGATGAGAAAATGGAGACCACAGATTTCTCCCTTGTCAAATGAGTGGGAGGTAGTACACCAGGTTATGTTGCCTACCAGCTATAGAGAGAAATTTTGACATGATTTCTGTTCATGATTCCCCTATGGGGGGACATCAAGGCATAAATATTGCTTATCATAAAATCTTTAAATATTTCTACTGGCCCAAGCTGAAAAGCAATATGGCCAAATTTTGTAACACTTGTATACCTTTTCAGCTGGTTGGCAAAACCAAACCAGACACCACCTAAGGCCTATTGTCATGCCAGAGGAACCATTTTCTCATGTGGTAATGAACTGTGTTGGTCCATTACCTAGAACTAAGTCTGTATAATATTTACTTGATAACCATGATGTGTATCACGACCCACTGCCCTGAGGTTTTTGCTGTAAGGAAATCCAAGAAAAGCAATTTTTCTCTACTTTTAGACTGCCTCGGGTCGTGCAAACCGACAATAATACTAACTTTAAGTCTGATACTTTTGAGCAATTCTATAAGAACAATGGAATAACTCATAAGGTTTCTAGCCCATATCATCCATAGAGTCAGGGGGTAATTGAGCGGTTCCATCAAACTTTGAAAGAGATGCTGAAAACATCATGTGGAAATTCAAATAGGGTTTGGGATGAGAACTTGCCAGATGTTTTGTTTGCTGCTTGAGAGGGGTTACAAAGTTCACTGGGTTGTTCTCCTTTTGAGTTAGTCTTTGGCCATAAGGTCTATGGACTCTTACAAATGTTACAGGAGAATCTGTTAGGGAATGTATCATCGACCGAAGGTTTGGCTTTCTTTACGCAACACCACCAGAGACTAAGTGACTGTAAGGCAGCTGCACTAAAGTATCTTGGGAAGGCCCAAGAAAGTATAGAGGAACGACACGATGCTAAGGCTAAGTTGAAGGTATTTCAGCCTGGTGACCCTGTCCTGGTATTAAAACCTAGACTGGGGAACACTATGTCTCACAAGTACAAGGCCTCTATATAGTGACAGAAAATGTTGGGGACCTCACCTACAAAGTGAGGCACTCTGACAAACGTAACCAGGTGATGCTTGTACACTTGAACTGTCTGAAAAAGTTCCAGGGGCGCCAGGCCCGTCGCTTTAACCAATGTTTCCTTTTCCAGTGGAGGGGATAATTGTTCTGCAGACCCAACTAATCTCTTTTTTAATAATTCTAGTTCTGAGAATGCTGTGGAGGAGAGGCTGTCCCATTTTCAGATGTTCCAACGTGAAGAGGTGCAGTCGTTACTTGACGAATTCTCCAGTCTGTTATGGGAGGTCCCGAACCAGACTGATGCCATCTACCATGATGTCAAGTTGACGGACTACACTCCCATTCGGCTTCAACCCTATCGGATGAGTCCGGAAAAGAAGGCCATTGTGCGGAAAGAAGTTAACTTCCTGCTCCAGCACGGCTTTATCCGACCAAGCCAGGGCTCTTGGTGCTCACCCTTGCTTTTGGTCCCCAAACCAGACGGCTCCTGGCGATTATGTACCGACTATCGGCAGCTCAATAAGGTGATCAACGTGGATGCCTACCCGCTGCCCCTCATAGAAGACTGCATCATTGAAATCGGTAATGCCATCTACGTGTCAAAATTCGATCTCTCGAGGGGATACTATCAGATTCCGCTCACCGAACGTGCCAAGCAACTAACCGCGTTTGTAACACTCGATGGTGTTTTCGAGGCTCAGGTATTGCCTTTCGGACTGCGTAATGCCCCTGCAACGTTCCAGAGGCTAATGAACTCTCTGCTCGCAAATGTGCCAAATTGTTGGGCGTATTTAGATGACATTGTGATTTTTGGCTAGGTTATGCCAGTTGTTCACAGTTTTGAAAAGTGCAAACCTAACGTTAAATGTGAAAAATGTCATTTTGGCCAGGGCACAGTGATGTACCTCGGTTATGAAGTGGACCAAGGAAAAGTGTTACCTCGGCAAGATAAAATCAGTGCCATTCTGGAGTATCCAGTGCTCCAGTCTAAAAAGGACGTACAATGGTTTATTGGTATGTGTGCGTACTACCACCGCTTTTGTCAGAACTTTTCAAGTGTCGCCACTCCATTGACCAACTTGTTGCAAAAGGCTGTAAAGTTTAAGTGGTCAACAGACTGTGCAGAGGCCTTTACAAACTTGAAATTGATTTTAGTTTTGCCCTAGTGCTCGCTAGTCCAAGATTTGGACTACTTCAACTACTCTACTGATCTACCTGATGAACAACAAGGTGAGGATTGCTGTAACATAGCCCACACCCTAATTAATTCAAAGATCAGTGTCAATGTTCAAATCAAATCGGCTATTAGGATAGATAAAAACAATCCCCGTAACAGTAGGAGAATGCTCATCAAACTTGCAAATCCCGCTGCGAAGTTTGACCTCATACAATCAGCTGCTAAGCAAAAATCCAACCTCTATATAAATGAGTGTCTTACAAAGCAGCGTGGATCCCTCCTCTTCAGGCTGCGTCAAATTCGCAAACAAAAACCTGGTCTTATCAAGCAGTGCTACACTAGGAATGGTACGATTTTTGCGAAGAAGGAAAGTACAGGAAAAAGATATGAAATAAAATGTGACCAACAACTCCTGGCCTTCTTAAGTGATTGTGGTATATCTGAAAACCTGAACCCGACCAATGCCAGTACTTAAAATAACTCTTTCAGTGCCTGAGCCTAACCTAACTTAATCTAACTTTGTCTAAGGTGCTGTCTCTGCCTTACCATTTACCTAATGTTCTCTCATTCATATAATTTCCTAAATAATCCATCAAGTCTCCATGCACTTATGCAAGCATCTACCTCAGTTTCATTGTAAAATTTTACTCTTAAATCTAATCTTACCCTATTCCATTTATATTTTAAATTGATTTGTATTGATCTATGTCATTTATTGAAATCAATTATTGATCTCATTTTTGTTCTTTTAATTAAGTTCATACTAATTATAAGTTAAAACTAAGCTAAATAAAATTTATTATCTTTAAGATTATTTTACTTTACAATTATCATTTGTCAAATTTTTTTATATATTCATCTTGACAGTCTCTACTGATTTTTTGTTCTCTCCACCAAACTTGTGTATCCTCCATGGCTATCTTGTGACCTTAATTCTACCTCTAATTGTTTCAATTCTTTTGTTTACTTGCATTTATTGTTGTGTTTTGCCATAATTATTCTCTAATTTAGCAGACTCAATACTTTGTAAGCTCTTATTGTATTGTTATATTATTATATTGTTGTGTTTTGCTATAATTACTTTCTATTTTACAGCAGATTTGTTTTCATCTGTTCCTGTAATTGCTATCTTATTGTATCGTGACATTCTTATCTATATTGATATATATTATCTATCTATTGTTACTTACAGTGTACCTGAGAGTACTTGTAAGCAATCTACCTCATTTTTCTTTTTTGCTGAATTTGTTTTTGTATTGCTTAGTCTTGTTTATATTTTTGTTTTGAATGTCTATATCTTGTGTTTTGTATAGTCCATGTTTATATGTTTTTTCTTTAATCTCATTTATTACCTAGGTTGCCTAGCCTAGCCATACTCCCTTACTCCATTGTACCCCTGTAACCCCCTTTTGTGTTTGTTTTGTACAGTATTGTGTACATTTTTTTCCCCTATTTTATAGCTTATTTCTACCTTGTAATTTGCCTTTCTTTCCTTGTTTTCTTGCAATCAGCTTTTTTTATGCAGACAAGTATAGACCCAGAACTTAACCTCTTATCCACTATCTATGACAATAATCACTTTAATGATCTAAATTGCAGATATTTTGCAGCACATGATGTAAACAATGTATTAACTCATAATCACAATATCTCTGTAATCAATTTGAACGTTAGATCCCTAGGTAAACACTTCGATGATGTTAGTGCCTTGATTGAAGCTATTGACAACAAATTCTCTTTTATTATACTTACTGAAACATGGTTGAAAGAGGATACTACTCAACTCTTTAACATGCCTAACTACTCAGCAATTCACAACTGTCATCAACTTCAGGGAGGTGGTGGCACTGCTCTTTACTACCACCAAGAACTAACATGCTTAAAAGAAATTAGAACTAGAGACTGCTATGGGGAGTATATCTTCGCCAGCTTCAGAGTCAAGGGTGCCGAGTCTGTCCTGTCTGTGGGTGCAGTTTATAGAATTCCTAACACTGATGTGTCCGAATTCAACTCAAACCTTAGAAATCTAATACTTGTTAACAGACTGAACAAAAACCACCTAATTATCGCAGGGGACTTTAATATTGACCTCTGCGAGTCAGAACACCCTACTGCTGTTAGCTTCCTCAACTGTATGAATTCCTGCTTCCTCATACCCTTAATCACTAGACCTACTAGAATCACTGATAGCACTGCCACGACTCTAGATCACATCTGGACAAACATAACCTCTCCGCTTACTTCAGGTATAATCACCGATAGCACTACAGACCATTACCCCACATTTCTCTTAACTAACATTAGCAAACCACCTCTTGAGTCAAGAGAGATACGTATTAGACTACACAATGAAACTGCTATAGACAATTTTATAACTGCTACTGATAATGTCAACTGGGAGTCCGAGTTAGGTAACATAGAGGACATCAACCCAGCAGTGCAATCTTTTCTTCAAAAAACTCTTAGCCTTTATAATACCCACTGTCCTATGCTTACAAAACAAGTCACAACCAAAAGGCTTAACAATCCCTGGCTTACAAAGGGAATACTTAAATCTATTAATAAAAAACATGACCTTGAGAAGAAGTATAGGTTAGGAATTGTCTCCAAAGAATTCTCAAAGAATTACTCATTATTGCTATCTAAGATAATTAGATGAGCCAAAACTAAATACTACGAAGATAAATTTACCCAAATAAAGAACAACATTAAACAAACTTGGAGAACAATTTCGCAAATATTGGGATCAAAGAAGTCTTTAAATAACAAACCGACTCTCCTGTCTAATAACGATGGTCAGCTTTCAGCCTCTGATTCTGCTATTGAGTTCAATAGGTTCTTCTCTTCCATTGGTTCATCCCTTGCTAATGATATTCCATCTTCCAGTACTGACATTAAGGACTATCTTACAGGTAACTATCCACAGTCTCTGTACCTAAAGCCTATTAATTCCACTGACGTCAATGAGATAATCCTTTCCCTTAAAACCAAGTCTGGTGCCCTTGAGGAGATACCAACTTTAATCTACAAAAAAGCCTCCAGATCTTTAGCCCCTGCTATTGCTTTGCTCTTCAACAAGTCACTTGAACTCCAAACCTTTCCAGATATTCTAAAAAAAAGCGAGAGTAACGCCTGTCCACAAATGTGGTGATCTCACAGATGTTAACAACTACAGACCAATATCAATCCTGCCAAACTTGTCAAAAATTTTTGAAAAACTAATCTATAAACAGCTTTACTCATATCTAGCCAAACTCAATATACTTAGCCCTTGCCAATATGGCTTCAGGCCCAAAAAAAAGCACTAACGATGCACTTATTAGTATGCTTAACTCGATTCATAGAGCTCTTGATAAAAATGAGTTCCCTGTTGGGTTATTTGTGGACCTGCGTAAAGCTTTCGATACTGTCAACCACCAAAACCTTCTTCTTAAATTACATCATTATGGTGTCAGAGGACACTCCCTACAATACCTCAAATCCTACCTTACTGACAGGCTCCAATGTGTTTCTGTGAATAATACAATTTCTCCCACCCTACCCATCAACATTGGTGTTCCCCAGGGCAGCATACTTGGCCCTCTCCTTTTTCTCATCTACATTAATGACCTTCCAAATGCCTCCCAACACCTCAAACCAATTCTATTTGCTGACGACACAACCTTCATTTACTCCAGTCCTGATCCCCTTGCTCTAAATGCCACAGTAAATACTGAGCTAAATAAAGTCCATCTGTGGCTAACTGCCAACAAACTCACCCTTAACATTGACAAAACTTTCTATATTCTGTTTGGCAATAAATCCTCTAATCAAATAAATCTCAAAATAAACAATACCCAAATTTGTAACAAATTAGATGGCAAATTCCTTGGCATTCTCATTGACCACAAGCTGAATTTCCAGGGACACATTCTAAACATATCAAAAAAAGTTTCAAAAACTGTTTGCATTCTTTCTAAGATCAGATATTATGTACCACGCCCTGCCCTGGTGACTCTCTATTACTCCCTTATCTATCCATATCTCAACTATGGTATTTGTGCTTGGGGCTCTACTACCCAAAATCACTTACGTCCTCTAATTACTCAACACAAAGCTGCTATTAGGACAATATCCAATTCTGGCCCCAGACATCACTCGGTACCCCTACTCAAATCTCTGAATATGTTAGACATTAAGTCACTGCACATTCTCTCATGTGTATTATACATATATAAAACGCTAAACTATAATGCCAATCCTGATCTCAAAAGCTTCATAAAAGGTTGTAACAGAACCCATGAGCACCACACCAGAAATAAATACAGTTTTGATATTCCTAGAGTACGACTTAATCAAACCAGAAATGCTCTACAAATCAAGGGGCCCAGAATGTGGAATGACCTTCCCAACCATGTTAAAGACTGTACCTCTCTCAACCAGTTTAAGTTAAAAACGAAGCTATACCTAATAAATTCCCTGTAACCTACCTTAACCCTCTGTTGTCAACCCATGTATGTTTTTTGTTTTTTTTTTGTTTTTCAAATCAACGCTGTTTGAATGTAATTTTCTGTAATAATTTGTAATTGTATTTGTGCTGCTTTTTCAACAGTGTTCCCCCCTCTTTTACCTCTATTTTTATTTGTTCTCAACACATTTTATTCTTTTTACCCATTAGTTTTAAGCTTTAGTCATTAATGTTTTTCCTGCCCGAAACGCTTTGCGTAATAGTGGCTTTAGGCATTGTATGTACTAGCTCTATCTATTAAGCCAACAAACTTTGTAAAATCTCTTTATGTATGTACCTTACCTAAATAAAAATTATTAATTATTATTATTATTATTTGACAGACCTTTTAAAATTCACGTCGATGCATATAATTCGGGTGCTGGTGCAGTGTTGTTGCAAACTGAAGATGATCATGTGGACCATCCGGTGTACTATTACTCTGTGAAATTTGACAAGGCGCAACACAATTATTCAGTGGTAGAAAAAGAAGTGTTGGCACTAGTGTTAGCCTGTAAAAAGTTTGAAGTGTATCTCACAGCAAATATAGTGGAAGTGTACATGGATCATAACCCACTGGTATTTATACACCAGATGAAAGAGAAAAATAAACGAATCCTCAGGTGGGCCTTATATCTACAGGACTTCAGTCTTTCCGTAATCCACCTACTGGGTCGGCTAAACGTGATAGCTGATGCACTGTCCCGGTTACCTGATATTATGATGTTGTTGATGATGTTGGTCGTTCTTCCTTACGGACAACCCAACCCAAATCCCGGAGAGTGCTTATATTGACCAGGAGATCACCCTAGGCGCTTCTGGCACTTGGAGAGGGGTTCAACGTCACATATTTAAGGGGTTGCGGCTCCAATGCTGACCTCGTTGTCACGAGCACACACCCACTCGAGCCGCCTTGACTCCCCACTCACTCCTTATTTGATATGACCTCCTCAGTCCCCTTTCTCTTATTATTATTCTCTTCTACCTTGTCCACAGCTGTGGTTCTTTCTCTCTCTCTCTTTTCTACTTTCTGGGAAGCCTCACTAGGACAAGGGCAAACACCTTCTAATTATAAATATTTAATATACAGAGAACATATACAAACATACACATGATACAATATTAACTCCAACACTCTATACTATTGCAATCAGATTGCATCCAATCCCATCGGGACTCTATCAGCTGCTTATCTCAAGTGGTAGTCTAACTGCTGTCTCCCCACTTATACCACCAACCTCACCAAGTAGGTCAAGTCTCATACGACAATACTGCACTATCAGCAAGAGAATATATATATATATATATATATATATATATATATATATATATATATATATATATATATATATATATATATATATATTAGTATATTTTGGTAGCAGTCTTTTCTGTAGACATATATTATTAAATATGACCGAAAAAGTAAGATTAATAATTCTAACACGAATTTTCTCAATCTTTCGTACATTTCGTTTCACTGTTGGAGGTAAATCAAAAATCAATTCTCCAAAATTCATTTTTATTTCTAGTCTGACGCGACACGAGCGCGTTTCGTAAAACTTATTACATTTTCAAAGACTTTAGTTCACAAATACACAAATGAATAGAACTTACGCATCTCCGATTTTATATCTACATTTGAGTGAGGTGGAAGGGGTGATGTGGCACAAGACAGAACAAGATGTGGTATTAATAGGGTATTAATTTCATCAACACAAGACAGAACAAGATTATTAATAGGGTATTAATTTCATCAACACAAGACAGAACACGGAACAATGGATATTGAATAGAAGTGTTTGTAGAAAGCCTATTGGTCCATATTTCTTGATGCTTCTATATTGGAGCGGAGTCTTGAGGTGGGTAGAATATAGTTGTGCAATAATTGGCTGTTGATTGCTGGTGTTGACTTCTTGATGTGTAGTGCCTCGCAAACGTCAAGCCGCCTGCTATCGCTGTATCTATCGATGATTTCTGTGTTGTTTACTAGGATTTCTCTGGCGATGGTTTGGTTGTGGGAAGAGATTATATGTTCCTTAATGGAGCCCTGTTGCTTATGCATCGTTAAACGCCTAGAAAGAGATGTTGTTGTCTTGCCTATATACTGGGTTTTTTGGAGCTTACAGTCCCCAAGAGGGCATTTGTCCCCACTTCGGCAAATCATTAGCCAGATACCCACACCCACGTACAGACTGGCGAAGTGACTCAACGCCCTGCTGACTCCTTATGTTCCTTGCGCCTTCAGCCTGAAGTCTCCAAAGGAATTTGTTGACTTACTGCGGGGCACACGGGCCACAGGGATAAGAGCCTCGTTGGACGTAGAATCGCTGTTTACCAACGTACCTGTGGACGAGACAATCGGAATGATAGCCGACAGAGTGTATCGTGATCCAGCCTGTACTCCTTTTGACATACCAGAAAATATTCTGAGGAAACTACTCCAAGCTTGTACTAAAGAGGCACCCTTCTTGAGCCCGGATGGGCACATGTATAAGCAAGTAGATGGGGTCGCCATGGGTTCTCCCCTAGGTGTCCTGTTTGCAAACTTCTACATGGGTACCATCGAGCAAAAAGTCTTAGTCGACATGAACTTGAAACCGGCCATATACTGCAGGTATGTTGACGACATTTTTACACAGGTACCTGATGTCAGACATCTGCAGGAGCTGAAGGAGGCATTTGAGCAGAGTTCCGTGCTGCGTTTCACTTACGAGATGGAAAAGGATGGGAAGCTGCCCTTTCTAGATGTAACAGTCATAGAAAAGGACGGAGGTTTCCACACTGCAGTCTACACTAAGGAAACAAACATAGGAATGTGCCTAAATGCCAACAGCGACTGCCCAGACAGGTACAAGAGGAGTGTTGTTAACGCATATGTCGACCGTGCTCTCAGCCACAGCTCAGAATGGAAGCAAGTCGACGAAGAACTCTGTAGGGTAAGGCAGGTCCTAGTCAATAACGGCTTCTCCAATGGTTTCGTCGAAGACATCATAAGAAGGAAAGTGAAAAGCCATGCAACCTCTGAAGAGACAACTAACACAACACCTATACCCCCTATTAGACTATTTTACAGGACCTTCTTTTCCACAGCTCATAAAACGGAGGAAAGGGTCCTGAAAGATATTGTTAATAGAAACGTTATCCCTACAGACAAAAATCAGAGGATACAACTGACGATTTACTATAAAACCAGAAAAACGGCCAGCCTACTCATGAGAAACTCTCCAGACACAAAACAGAACGCTTTAAAAGAGACTAACGTCGTCTATGCCTTCAAATGCCCTCTTGGGGACTGTAAGCTCCAAAAAACCCAGTATATAGGCAAGACAACAACATCTCTTTCTAGGCGTTTAACGATGCATAAGCAACAGGGCTCCATTAAGGAACATATAATCTCTTCCCACAACCAAACCATCGCCAGAGAAATCCTAGTAAACAACACAGAAATCATCGATAGATACAGCGATAGCAGGCGGCTTGACGTTTGCGAGGCACTACACATCAAGAAGTCAACACCAGCAATCAACAGCCAATTATTGCACAACTATATTCTACCCACCTCAAGACTCCGCTCCAATATAGAAGCATCAAGAAATATGGACCAATAGGCTTTCTACAAACACTTCTATTCAATATCCATTGTTCCGTGTTCTGTCTTGTGTTGATGAAATTAATACCCTATTAATACTCTTGTTCTGTCTTGTGTTGATGAAATTAATACCCTATTAATACCACATCTTGTTCTGTCTTGTGCCACATCACCCCTTCCACCTCACTCAAATGTAGATATAAAATCGGAGATGCGTAAGTTCTATTCAGTTGTGTATTTGTGAACTAAAGTCTTTGAAAATGTAATAAGTTTTACGAAACGCGCTCGTGTCGCGTCAGACTAGAAATAAAAATGAATTTTGGAGAATTGATTTTTGATTTACCTCCAACAGTGAAACGAAATGTACGAAAGATTGAGAAAATTCGTGTTAGAATTATTAATCTTACTTTTTCGGTCATATTTATTAATATATATATATATATATATATATATATATATATATATATATATATATATATATATATATATATATATAAGCCTATACTTGCATAAACCACAAGTGAAGATTAACAATCTTTGGACAACACCCACCAGTGGGACTCGAACCCAGAAAGCACAACTACCTTCCAGTAGCTGGCATAACTAGTATGCTTTAACCCACTACGCCATCAGACCTTACAAAGAAGTAGATAGTTCGAGATATATATCTCAAACATCTCCACCTCCCGAAGGCACCAGATGAGTGAGGGGTCAGTCTGCATTTTTCGTCAAGCCACTGTCAATGTGAGAGAACTCGTGTCCAGCTTATAAGCCTATACTTGCATAAACCACAAATGAAGATTAACAATCTTTGGACAACACCCACCAGTGGGACTCGAACCCAGAAAGCACAACTACCTTCCAGTAGCTGGCATAACTAGTATGTTTTAACCCACTACGCCATCAGACCTTACAAAGAAGTAGATAGTTCGAGATATATATCTCAAACATCTCCACCTCCCGAAGGCACCAGATGAGTGAGGGGTCAGTCTGCATTTTTCGTCAAGCCACTGTCAATGTGAGAGAACTCGTGTCCAGCTTATAAGCCTATACTTGCATAAACCACAAGTGAAGATTAACAATCTTTGGACAACACCCACCAGTGGGACTCGAACCCAGAAAGCACAACTACCTTCCAGTAGCTGGCATAACTAGTATGCTTTAACCCACTAACCCACTTTAACCCACTAGTTATTTAATCCACAGCTGAAACGTCTGTACACATCCTTCCTCTTGAAGGTATAACCACTAGGGATTCCTCTCTAACAAGAGCTCACACAGAGCGCAGCTTTCCCTCACGATGTCTGGTGTTCAAGTGGGGGTCAAAACCCTCCAGAAGCGAGCCTCACACTTCTAGCAAACTCTCCACATCTCATGTCAAGTCATTTACTTGTATACTTGATCACTGCCCATACTCTTAAACTGTCTGTTAAATTTACTCAATTGTTTTAAGAATGTATCTTCATATCTTCATTCTATATTTCTGTGACCTCTTATTTAGGTCAGGTCTTGCAGAATAACTCTCAAGATAGACTCGTTTCACAGCTACCTGGGATCATAACACCTGAGTAACATTCATCGGAACCACAAGAAGCCTTATACCAACGGTCATGTTTTAGTTACTGTTTTTAGGTTCTCCTGTGACATTAAATATTCCTTGTCAAATTTATTTATTTCCCTTTTTTGTGTGCTTTTCCTTTCAGAGAATTCCTTTTTGTGTGCTTTTTCTTTCAGAGAATATTTGTTCCTTTTTTTTAATTAATTCTCTTTTATGGACTATGTTTTCCTTTTTACCTTGTTATGCTCTTACAAAAAATATGACTACTATTCTAGTACCCACATTTTTTTTCTCTGAAGGGGGGAGGGGAAGAATGTAAGGACCCTGGGTTCTTATTTGGAAACCAGAGGTCAATTTGACTTCTTAAATTAATATTTATACATTAATTGATAGGATTGGATCATGTGAGAAGGATATTTAATAAACAAATAACCTTTACATTCATGGTTCTGGGTATGCATTTATTTCCATCTCCCTTGCCAGACATAAGACGAATCTTGTTACTTACAGAGCGGGCAGACTCTGTGCTTGTTGATTATTAAATATAATATTGAACTAGATATCAGATATTCTTAGAATTGTTAAAGTAACTAGTAATGAATGTCTGTGAAGACTTGTAATGATTGTGGTGGTACAATCAGTTGGTATCATCCCGGCAGCAGTCTCGGGAGCACTCCAGAGAACTTTTGTTCCTCCTTCTCTGGCTAGCTGTGGTACCTACATCCTTGTGGGTTGTACCTCCTTCTCCTCTCTTCCCTTACCTTATTCTGTGTTTCTGTTATATCCAGTTAAGTACCTTATTACTGTATTGCCGTGCCATTGGTTAAAGTTTTGAATGTATTTATCTGTGTACTCTAAGTCAGTGTTTTGGAACCCTAAGTTTTGATAATTACTTACTTGGAACACTAAGTATTACTCTAGGGGTGACTAGTGAAACTACGTGTGCTTAAGTTTACATATGCTACCTTTAAGTATTTACAAGTGTCCCTTCAGAAACAAGTAGTCTTTACCCTAGTTGAAGTTGTACCCTGCCTAAGTGGGTGCATGGATTTAACGTAAAGTAGAGTGGTAAAGTAATTTTTTGTATTTTTGTATATGGGGGGTTATTAGAGGGTTTAATAAATAAGTTTAGAGTTTTGGGAGTATCTGTTCATCCTGTTGAAATGGAGTAGATGATTAATTACTAGACTGCAGACATTTACTTTAAAACAAGTATTCATTGCTGGGAATATTCTTCCCTGCGAGCCGGGCCTATCTAATCTCCACTATTTTAGGAACTCCTTTGACTTTAGCTATTGGCCCTCTCAGTACAACCACCTGCCCCCCCCCCCCATAACACAAAAGCTACCAGCAGAAAACCAGTGGTAGAAATTGATATGGGTGATTCATTGGCAGTGACAAAGAGAATACTTAAGCATATATGTAATGAAAATTTCAGCGATCTAACAAATTCACAAACACCTAAAAGTTGTAGCATTAAATATTATGTTAAATATCGTGCGGAGACAGTCACATATGGAACTAATAGAAGCGAGAACTCGGCAATGTGATGTTATAGTGGCCAGAATACGCCTGGGAGATAGACGTATCTGGCAGCTTACTCAAAACCCAAATGTCGTGTACACAATGTGTCAACTTTGTGAAAGAGAAAACATGCACTCCCTTGAACATTATATTGTAGAATGTCTCATATTTACTGATTTTCGCCCTCCTGGGCTGAGGTATGCTGAACTCTGTAACTACTATATGAATACTGGAACACTTGATGATATATTAGACTTGTACCCAAAATTGACCATATAATGTATCAATTATACAATGTATGTGATGTAACTATATAACCTGAGCTTGTAAAAGCATCTTAATCACCGTCAGTGGCTACGTGCTTAATACACACTTGTCTATCAGCTATCTTACCCTGCCAGAGTAGGAGAGACATAAATGTATGTGTGTATGTATGTAAGTGTATATATGTATATATATATTTATATGTATATATATATTAAGTTTCAAAAACTGTGGGCATTCTTTCTAAGATCAGATATTATGTACCACGCCCTGCCCTGGTGACTCTCTATTACTCCCTTATCTATCCATATCTCAACTATGGTATTTGTGCTTGGGCTCTACTACCCAAAATCACTTACGTCCTCTAATTACTCAACACAAAGCTGCTATTAGGACAATATCCAATTCTGGCCCCAGACATCACTCGGTACCCCTACTCAAATCTCTGAATATGTTAGACATTAAGTCACTGCACATTCTCTCATGTGTATTATACATATATAAAACGCTAAACTATAATGCCAATCCTGCTCTCAAAAGCTTCATAGAAGGTTGTAACAGAACCCATGAGCACCACACCAGAAATAAATACAGTTTTGATATTCCTAGAGTACGACTAAATCAAACCAGAAATGCTCTACAAATCAAGGGGCCCAGTATGTGGAATGACCTTCCCAACCATGTTAAAGACTGTACCTCTCTCAACCAGTTTAAGTTAAAAACGAAGCTATACCTAATAAATTCCATGTAACCCACCTTACCCCTCTGTTGTCAACCCATGTATGTTTTTTGTTTTTTTGTTTTTCAAATCAACGCTGTTTGAATGTAATTTTCTGTAATAATTTGTAATTGTATTTGTGCTGCTTTTTCAACAATGTTCCCCCCTCTTTTACCTCTATTTTTTATATGTACTCATCACATCTTTTCTTTTTATCCATTAGTTTTAAGCTTTAGTCATTAATGTTTTTCCTGCCCGAAACGCTTTGCGTAATAGTGGCTTTAGGCATTGTATGTACTGGCTCTATCTATAAAGCCAACAAACTTTGTAAAATCTCTTTATGTATGTACCTTACCTAAATACAAATTATTATTATTATTATTATTATTACTATTATTATATATATATATATATATATATATATATATATATATATATATATATATATATATATATATATATATATATATATGTCGTACCTAGTAGCCAGAACGCACTTCTATGCCTACTATGCAAGGCCCGATTTGCCTAATAAGCCAAGTTTTCATGAATTAATTGTTTTTCGACTACCTAACCTACCTAACCTAACCTAACCTAACTTTTTTGGCTACCTAACCTAACCTAACCTATAAAGATAGGTTAGGTTAGGTTAGGTAGGGTTGGTTAGGTTCGGTCATATATCTACGTTAATTTTAACTCCAATAAAAAAAAATTGACCTCATACTTAATGAAATGGGTAGCTTTATCATTTCATAAGAAAAAAATTAGAGAAATTATATTAATTCAGGAAAACTTGGCTTATTAGGCAAATCGGGCCTTGCATAGTAGGCCGAGAAGTGCGTTCTGGCTACTAGGTACGACATATATATATATATATATATATATATATATATATATATATATATATATATATGTCGTACCTAGTAGCCAGAACTCACATTTTGGCCTACTATTCAAGGCCCGATTTGCCTAATAAGCCAAGTTTTCCTGAATTAATATATTTTTTCTAATTTTTTTCTTATGAAATGATAAAGCTACCCATTTTATTATGTATGAGGTCAATTTTTGTTTATTGAAGTTAAAATTAACGTAGATATATGACCGAACCTAACCAACCCTACCTAACCTAACCTAACCTATCTTTATAGGTTACGTTTGGTTAGGTAGCCGAAAAAGTTAGGTTAGGTTAGGTTAGGTAGGTTAGGTAGTCGAAAAACAATTAATTCATGAAAACTTGGCTTATTAGGCAAATCGGGCCTTGCATAGTAGGCTGAGAAGTGCGTTCTGGCTACTAGGTACGACATATATATATATATATATATATATATATATATATATATATATATATATATATATATATATATATATATATATGTTGTACCTAGTAGCCAGAACGTCGTACTCGGCCTGCTATGCAAGACCCGATTTGCCTAATAAGCCAAGTTTTCCTGAATTAATATATTTTCTCAATTTTTTTTCTTATGAAATGATAAAGCTACCCATTTCATTTTGTATGAGGTCATTTTTTTTTTATTGGAGTTAAAATTAACGTAGATATATGACCGAACCTAACCAACCCTACCTAACCTAACCTAACCTATCTTTATAGGTTAGGTTTGGTTAGGTAGCCGAAAAAGTTAGGTTTGGTTAGGTTAGGTAGGTTAGGTAGTCGAAAAACAATTAATTCATGAAAACTTGGCTTATTAGGCAAATCGGGCTTTGCATAGTAGGCTGAAAAGTGCGTTCTGGCTACTAGGTACGACATATATATATATATATATATATATATATATATATATATATATATATATATATATATATATATATATATATATATATATATATATATATATATATATATATATATATATATATATATATATTGGTGTATACTGGCAGCAGGTTTTCTTTCAAACATGTTTCATTGAATATGACCGCATATTCTGTATTCTGTATTCATATTCTGTATTCAGTGTTCTCAATGCTTATATTCGTCGAGCGCTTACCCACTGCTCTGATTGGAGCAACGTGAGTAGAGAGTTTGAAAGAGTAACTCAGGTATTGGTGAACAACGGATATAGCAACGCGGAAATAAACGCTGCTATAAGAAGACACTTGGACCGTTGGTATAATTCAGAACCTAGAACAGAAACCACAACACCCCCAATAAAATTATATTACAAATCAACCATGCACAGTGAACATATAAAAGAGGAAAGAATAATGAAAGAAATAATCCGTAAAGGAGTAAAAAGCACTACTCCTAACCAAAACATAAACCTGATAATATTCTACAAAACCAAGAAGACTTCCGAACTCCTTATCAAAAACAGCCCGAAGCCGACGGAGAACCCTCTACAGCAGTCAAGCGTTGTATACATGTACACTTGCCCCCACGAAGGATGTAACCTTCAATGTAAGTACATAGGTATGACGTCGACCAAGCTGACGAGGCGTTTGACACGCCATCTTCAATCTGGTGCCCCTAAGAATCACATGAGACAAGCCCATGACATTACTCTAACAAGAGAAATGTTGAACAAGAATACTTGCATAATAGACAAAACCCAAGATTCAAGAAGATTACAAATTCTTGAGGCAATTTACATAAGAATAGAGCGACCTACCATGAACACCCAAATCACGGAACTATTTACTCTACCCACCATGAGAGTAAGGACAAGACAAGAACATATCGATGCCAACACAGAAGACAATGTCCAACATAACAGGCCAATTACACTGGATTAATCTTTGTGTTTGGATAGGAGATGCCTCGTATGGGCCAATAAGCCTTCTGCAGCCCCTATGTTTATCCCTTATGTATCCCCCCATGTTTTCACCTTCATTGTATTATCACCTGACCTAATGCGGGTATAAAATCAACTAGTATTGTAAGATCTGTTCACTTGAGAACGAACCATGGAGGTTCGAAACGTCGTGCAAATTATACAAATAAGTGTAATACACTATAGTAAATCACTTCTTTTCTTCACCTTAAAAGTACGAAAATGAGTTTTGGAGAACTCCTATTTCAATTAAGCCCTGATGCTAAGAAAATAGTTAGAGGGATAGAAGCCCTAAACCAGAAAATAATAAATATATATATATATATATATATATATATATATATATATATATATATATATATATATATATATATATATATATATATATATATATATATGTCGTACCTAGTAGCCAGAACGCACTTTTCAGCCTACTATGCAAAGCCCGATTTGCTTAATAAGGCAAGTTTTCATGAATTAATTGTTTTTCGACTACCTAACCTACCTAACCTAACCTAACCTAACTTTTTTCGGCTACCTAACCTAACCTAACCTATAAAGATAGGTTAGGTTAGGTTAGGTAGGGTTGGTTAGGTTCGGTCATATATCTACGTTAATTTTAACTCCAATAAAAAAAAAATGATCTCATATATAATGAAATGGGTAGCTTTATCATTTCATAAGAAAAAAATTAGAGAAAATATATTAATTCATGAAAACTTGGCTTATTAGGCAAATCGGGCCTTGCATAGTAGGCTGAGAAGTGCGTTCTGGCTACTAGGTACGATATATATATATATATATATATATATATATATATATATATATATATATATATATATATATATATTTATATATATATATATATATATATATATATATATATATATATATATATATATATATATATATATATATATATATATATATATATGTCGTACCTAGTAGCCAGAACGCACTTCTCAGCCTACTATGCAAGGCCCGATTTGCCTAATTAGCCAAGTTTTCATGAATTAATTGTTTTTCGACTACCTAACCTACCTAACCTAACCAAACCTAACTTTTTCGGCTACCTAACCTAACCTAACTTATAAAGATAGGTTAGGTTAGGTTAGGTAGGGTTGGTTAGGTTCGGTCATATATCTACGTTAATTTGAACTCCAATAAAAAAAATTGACCTCATACATAATGAAATGGGTAGCTTTATCATTTCATAAGAAACAAATTAGAGAAAATATATTAATTCAGAAAAAGTTGGCTTATTAGGCCAATCGGGCCTTGCATAGTAGGCCAAAAACTGCGTTCTGGCTACTAGGTACGACATATATATATACATATATATATATATATATATATATATATATATATATATATATATATATATATATATATATATATATATATGTCGTACCTAGTAGCCAGAACGCACTTGTCAGCCTACTATGCAAGGCCCGATTTGCCTAATAAGCCAAGTTTTCATGAAATAATTGTTTTTCGACTACCTAACCTACCTAACCTAACCTAACCTAACTTTTTCGGCTACCTAACCTAACCTAACCTATAAAGATAGGTTAGGTTAGGTTAGGTAGGGTCGGTTAGGTTCGGTCAAATATCTACGTTAATTTTAACTCCAATAAAAAAAAATTGACCTCATACGTAATGAAATGGGTAGCTTTATCATTTCATAAGAAAATAATTAGAGAAAATATATTATTTCAGAAAAACTTGGCTTATTAGGCAAATCGGGCCATGCATAGCAGGCCGAGTACGACGTTCTGGCTACTAGGTACGACATATATATATATATATATATATATATATATATTAGTATATTTTGGTAGCAGTCTTTCCTGTAGACATATATTATTAAATATGACCGAAAAAGTAAGATTAATAATTCTAACACGAATTTTCTCAATCTTTTGTACATTTCTTTTCACTGCTGGTGGTAATTCAAAAATCAATTCTCCAAAATTCATTTTTATTTCTAGTCTGACGCGACACTTGAGCGCGTTTCGTAAAACTTATTACATTTTCAAAGACTTTAGTTTACACATACACAACTGAATAGAACTTACACATCTCCAATTTGTTTATATCTACATTTGAGTGAGGTGGAAGGGGTGAGGTGGTATTAATAGGGTATTAAATTCATGAACACAAGACAGAACACGAAACAATGGGTATAGAATAGAAGTGATTGTAGAAAGCCTATTGGTCCATATTTCTTGATGCTTCTATATTGGAGCGGAGTCTTAAGGTGGGTAGAATATAGTTGTGCATTAATTGGCTGTTGATTGCTGGTGTTGACTTCTTAATGTGTAGTGTCTCGCAAACGTCAAGCCGTCTGCTATCGCTCTATCTATCGATGATTTCTGTGTTGTTTACTAGGATTTCTCTGGCGATGGTTTGGTTGTGGGAAGAGATTATATGTTCCTTAATGGAGCCCTGTTGCTTATGCATCGTTAAACGCCTAGAAAGAGATGTTGTTGTCTTGCCTATATACTGGGTTTTTTGGAGCTTACAGTCCCCAAGAGGGCATTTGAAGGCATAGACGACGTTGGTCTCTTTTAAAGCGTTTTGCTTTGTGTCTGGAGAGTTTCTCATGAGTAGGCTGGCCGTTTTTCTGGTTTTATAGTAAATCGTCAGTTGTATCCTCTGATTTTTGTCTGTAGGGATAACGTTTCTATTAACAATATCTTTCAGGACCCTTTCCTCCGTTTTATGAGCTGTGGAAAAGAAGTTCCTGTAAAATAGTCTAATAGGGCGTATAGGTGTTGTATTAGTTGTCTCTTCAGAGGTTGCATGGCGTTTCACTTTCCTTCTTATGATGTCTTCGACGAAACCATTGGAGAAGCCGTTGTTGACTAGGACCTGCCTTACCCTACAGAGTTCTTCGTCGACTTGCTTCCATTCTGAGCTGTGGCTGAGAGCACGGTCGACATATGCGTTAACAACACTCCTCTTGTACCTGTCTGGGCAGTCGCTGTTGGCATTTAGGCACATTCCTATGTTCGTTTCCTTAGTGTAGACTGCAGTGTGGAAACCTCCGCTCTTTTTCATGACTGTTACATCTAGAAAGGGCAGCTTCCCATCCTTTTCCATCTCGTAAGTGAAACGCAGCACGGAACTCTGCTCAAATGCCTCCTTCAGCTCCTGCAGATGTCTGACATCAGGTACCTGTGTAAAAATGTCGTCAACATACCTGCAGTATATGGCCGGTTTCAAGTTCATGTCGACTAAGACTTTTTGCTCGATGGTACCCATGTAGAAGTTTGCAAACAGGACACCTAGGGGAGAACCCATGGCGACCCCATCTACTTGCTTATACATGTGCCCATCCGGGCTCAAGAAGGGTGTCTCTTTAGTACAAGCTTGGAGTAGTTTCCTTAGAATATTTTCTGGTATGTCAAGAGGAGTACAGGCTGGATCACGATACACTCTGTCGGCTATCATCCCGATTGTCTCATCCACAGGTACGTTGGTGAACAGTGATTCTACGTCCAACGAGGCTCTTATCCCTGTGGCCCGTGTGCCCCGCAGTAAGTCAACAAATTCCTTTGGAGACTTCAGGCTGAAGGCGCAAGGAACATAAGGAGTCAGCAGGCCATTGAGTCGCTTCGCCAGTCTGTACGTGGGTGTGGGTATCTGGCTAATGATTGGTCGAAGTGGGTTTCCAGGCTTGTGTGTCTTGACATTTCCATACGCATATCCAGGTTATGCGTATGGAAACTACTCCAAGCTTGTACCAAAGAGGCACCCTTCTTGAGTCCGGATGGGCACATGTATAAGCAAGTAGATGGGGTCGCCATGGGTTCTCCCCTAGGTGTCCTGTTTGCAAACTTCTACATGGGTACCATCGAGCATAAAGTCTTAGTCGACATGAACTTGAAACCGGCCATATACTGCAGGTATGTTGACGAAATTTTTACACAGGTACCTGATGTCAGACATCTGCAGGAGCTGAAAGAGGCATTTAAGCAGAGTTCCGTGCTGCGTTTCACTTACGAGATAGAAAAGGATGGGAAGCTGCCCTTTCTAGATGTAACAGTCATGGAAAAGAGCGGAGGTTTCCCCACTGCAGTCTACACTAAGGAAACGAACATAGGAATATATATACATAACTGAAAACTCACACCCCAGAAGTGACTCGAACCCATACTCCCAGGAGCAACGCAACTGGTATGTACAAGACGCCTTAATCCTCTTGACCATCACGACCGGACAATAATGAGGTGATAGCCGAGGCTATTTGAACCACCCCACCGCCGGCACTCGGATAGTAATCTTGGGCATAGCATTTTACCAAATCACCTCATTCTTTGGGGCACACGTGAGGAACACAAATGCGAACAAGCCTGAATGGTCCCCAGGACAATATGCAACTGAAAATTCACACCCCAGAAGTGACTCGAACCCATACGCCCAGGAGCAACGCAACTGGTATGTACAAGACGCCTTAATCCACTTGACCATCACGACCGGACAATAATGAGGTGATAGCCGACGCTATTTGAACCACCCCACCGCCGGCACTCGGATAGTAATCTTGGGCATAGCATTTTACCAAATCACCTCATTCTTTGGGGCACACGTGAGGAACACAAATGCGAACAAGCCTGAATGGTCACCAGGACAATATGCAACTGAAAACTCACACCCCAGAAGTGACTCGAACCCATACTCCCAGGAGCAACGCAACTGGTATGTACAAGACGCCTTAATCCACTTGACCATCACGACCGGACAATAATGAGGTGATAGCCGAGGCTATTTGAACCACCCCACCGCCGGCACTCGGATAGTAATCTTGGGCATAGCATTTTACCAAATCACCTCATTCTTTGGGGCACACGTGAGGAACACAAATGCGAACAAGCCTGAATGGTCCCCAGGACAATATGCAACTGAAAACTCACACCCCAGAAGTGACTCGAACTCATACTCCCAGGAGCAACGCAACTGGTATGTACAAGACGCCTTAATCCACTTGACCATCACGACCGGACAATAATGAGGTGATAGCCGAGGCTATTTGAACCACCCCACCGCCGGCACTCGGATAGTAATGGATTAAGGCGTCTTGTACATACCAGTTGCGTTGCTCCTGGGAGTATGGGTTCGAGTCACTTCTGGGGTGTGAGTTTTCAGTTGCATATTGTCCTGGGGACCATTCAGGCTTGTTCGCATATATATACATATATATATATATATATATATATATATGTCGTACCTAATAGCCAGAACGCACTCCTCAGCTTACTATGCAAGGCCCGATTTGCCTAATAAGCCAAGTTTTCACAAATTAATATATTTTCTCAAATTTTTTGCTTATGAAATGATAAAGCTACCCATTTCATTATGTATGAGGTCAATTTTTTTGTATTGGAGTTAAAATTGACGTAGATATATGACCGAACCTAACCAACCCTACCTAACCTAACCTAACCTATATATATAGGTAAGGTTAGGTTAGGTAGCCAAAAAAAGCTAGGTTAGGTTAGGTAGGTTAGGTAGACGAAAAAACATTAATTCATGAAAACTTGGCTTATTAGGCAAATCGGGCCTTGCATAGTAGGCTGAGAAGTGCGTTCTGGCTACTAGGTACGACATATATATATATATATATATATATATATAAGCCTATACTTGCATAAACCACAAGTGAAGATAAACAATCTTTGGACAACACCCACCAGTGGAACACTGGTGGCTGTTGTCCAAAGATTGTTTATCTTCACTTGTGGTTTATGCAAGTATAGGCTTATAAGCTGGACACGAGTTCTCTCACATTGACAGTGGCTTGACGAAAATTGCAGACTGACCCCTCACTCATCTGGTGCCTTCGGGAGGTAGAGATGTTTGAGATATATATATCTCGAACTATCTACTTCTTTTGTAAGGTCTGATGGCGTAGTGGGTTAAAGCATACTAGTTATGCCAGCTACTGGAAGGTAGTTGTGCTTTCTGGGTTCGAGTCCCACTGGTGGGTGTTGTCCAAAGATTGTATATATATATATATATATATATATATATATATATATATATATATATATATATATATATATATATATATATATATATATATATATATATATATTAGTATATTTTGGTAGCAGTCTTTCCTGTAGACATTTATTATTAAATATGACCGAAAAAGTAAGATTAATAATTCTAACACGAATTTTCTCAATTTTTCGTACATTTCTTTTCACTGCTGGTGGTAATTCAAAAATCAATTCTCCAAAATTCATTTTTATTTCTAGTCTGATGCGACACTTGAGCGCGTTTCGTAAAACTTATTACATTTTTAAAGACTTTAGTTTACACATACACAACTGAATAGAACTTACACATCTCCGATTTGTTTATATCTACATTTGAGTGAGGTGGATGGGGTGAGGTGGTATTAATAGGGTATTAAATTCATCAACACAAGACAGAACACGAAACAATGGGTATAGAATGGAAGTGATTGTAGAAAGCCTATTGGTCCATATTTCTTGATGCTTCTATATTGGAGCGGAGTCTTAAGGTGGGTAGAATATAGTTGTGCATTAATTGGCTGTTGATTGCTGGTGTTGACTTCTTAATGTGTAGTGTCTCGCAAACGTCAAGCCGTCTGCTATCGCTGTATCTATCGATGATTTCTGTGTTGTTTACTAGGATTTCTCTGGCGATGGTTTGGTTGTGGGAAGAGATTATATGTTCCTTAATGGAGCCCTGTTGCTTATGCATCGTTAAACGCCTAGAAAGAGATGTTGTTGTCTTGCCTATATACTGGGTTTTTTGGAGCTTACAGTCCCCAAGAGGGCATTTGAAGACATAGACGACGTTGGTCTCTTTTAAAGCGTTTTGCTTTGTGTCTGGAGAGTTTCTCATGAGTAGGCTGGCCGTTTTTCTGGTTTTATAGTAAATCGTCAGTTGTATCCTCTGATTTTTGTCTGTAGGGATAACGTTTCTATTAACAATATCTTTCAGGACCCTTTCCTCTGTTTTATGAGCTGTGGAAAAGAAGTTCCTGTAAAATAGTCTAATAGGGGGTATAGGTGTTGTGTTAGTAGTCTCTTCAGAGGTTGCATGGCGTTTCACTTTCCTTCTTATGATGACTTCGACGAAACCATTGGAGAATCCGTTGTTGACTAGGACCTGCCTTACCCTACAGAGTTCTTCGTCGACTTGCTTCCATTCTGAGCTGTGGCTGAGAGCACGGTCGACATATGCGTTAACAACACTCCTCTTGTACCTGTCTGGGCAGTCGCTGTTGGCATTTAGGCACATTCCTATGTTCGTTTCCTTAGTGTAGACTGCAGTGTGGAAACCTCCGCTCTTTTTCATGACTGTTACATCTAGAAAGGGCAGCTTCCCATCCTTTTCCATCTCGTAAGTGAAACGCAGCACGGAACTCTGCTCAAATGCCTCCTTCAGCTCCTGCAGATGTCTGACATCAGGTACCTGTGTAAAAATGTCGTCAACATACCTGCAGTATATGGCCGGTTTCAAGTTCATGTCGACTAAGACTTTTTGCTCGATGGTACCCATGTAGAAGTTTGCAAACAGGACACCTAGGGGAGAACCCATGGCGACCCCATCTACTTGCTTATACATGTGCCCATCCGGGCTCAAGAAGGGTGCCTCTTTAGTACAAGCTTGGAGTAGTTTCCTCAGAATATTTTCTAGTATGTCAAGAGGAGTACAGGCTACTGTTCCTTGCGCCTTCAGCCTGAAGTCTCCAAAGGAATTTGTTGACTTACTGCGGGGCACACGGGCCACAGGGATAAGAGCCTCGTTGGACGTAGAATCGCTGTTTACCAACGTACCTGTGGACGAGACAATCGGAATGATAGCCGACAGAGTGTATCGTGATCCAGCCTGTACTCCTCTTGACATACCAGAAAATATTCTGAGGAAACTACTCCAAGCTTGTACTAAAGAGGCACCCTTCTTGAGCCCGGATGGGCACATGTATAAGCAAGTAGATGGGGTCGCCATGGGTTCTCCCCTAGGTGTCCTGTTTGCAAACTTCTACATGGGTACCATCGAGCAAAAAGTCTTAGTCGACATGAACTTGAAACCGGCCATATACTGCAGGTATGTTGACGACATTTTTACACAGGTACCTGATGTCAGACATCTGCAGGAGCTGAAGGAGGCATTTGAGCAGAGTTCCGTGCTGCGTTTCACTTACGAGATGGAAAAGGATGGGAAGCTGCCCTTTCTAGATGTAACAGTCATGGAAAAGGGCGGAGGTTTCCACACTGCAGTCTACACTAAGGAAACAAACATAGGAATGTGCCTAAATGCCAACAGCGACTGCCCAGACAGGTACAAGAGGAGTGTTGTTAACGCATATGTCGACCGTGCTCTCAGCCACAGCTCAGAATGGAAGCAAGTCGACGAAGAACTCTGTAGGGTAAGGCAGGTCCTAGTCAATAACGGCTTCTCCAATGGTTTCGTTGAAGACATCATAAGAAGGAAAGTGAAAAGCCATGCAACCTCTGAAGAGACAACTAACACAACACCTATACCCCCTATTAGACTATTTGACAGGAACTTCTTTTCCACAGCTCATAAAACGGAGGAAAGGGTCCTGAAAGATATTGTTAATAGAAACGTTATCCCTACAGACAAAAATCAGAGGATACAACTGACGATTTACTATAAAACCAGAAAAACGGCCAGCCTACTCATGAGAAACTCTCCAGACACAAAACAGAACGCTTTAAAAGAGACTAACGTCGTCTATGCCTTCAAATGCCCACTTGGGGACTGTAAGCTCCAAAAAACCCAGTATATAGGCAAGACAACAACATCTCTTTCTAGGCGTTTAACGATGCATAAGCAACAGGGCTCCATTAAGGAACATATAATCTCTTCCCACAACCAAACCATCGCCAGAGAAATCCTAGTAAACAACACAGAAATCATCGATAGAAGGCGGCTTGACGTTTGCGAGGAAATACACATCAAGAAGTCAACACCAGCAATCAACAGCCAATTATTGCACAACTATATTCTACCCACCTCAAGACTCCGCTCCAATATAGAAGCATCAAGAAATATGGACCAATAGGCTTTCTACAAACACTTCGATTCAATATCCATTGTTTCGTGTTCTGTCTTGTGTTGATGAAATTAATACCCTATTAATACCCTTGTTCTGTCTTGTGTTGATGAAATTAATAACCTATTAATACCACATTTTGTTCTGTCTTGTGTTAATGCCACATCACCCCTTCCACCTCACTCAAATGTAGATATAAAATCGGAGATACGTAAGTTCTATTCAGTTGTGTATTTGTGAACTAAAGTCTTTGAAAATGTAATAAGTTTTACGAAACGCGCCCGTGTCGCGTCAGACTAGAAATAAAAATGAATTTTGGAGAATTGATTTTTGATTTACCTCCAACAGTGAAGCGTAATGTACGAAAGATTGAGAAAATTCGTGTTAGAATTATTAATCTTACTTTTTCGGTCATATTTAAGAATATATATATATATATATATATATGTCGTACCTAGTAGCTAGAACGCACTTCTCAGCCTACTATGCAAGGCCCGATTTGCCTAATAAGCCAAGTTTCCATGAATTAATTGTTTTTCGACTACCTAACCTACCTAAGCTAACCTAACCTAACTTTTTCTGTTACATAATCTAACCTAACCTATAAAGATAGGTTAGGTTAGGTTAGGTAGGGTTGGTTAGGTTCGGTCATATATCTACGTTAATTTTAACTCCAATAAAAAAAAATTGACCTCATACATAATGAAATGGGTAGCTTTATCATTTCGTAAGAAAAAAAATTGAGAAAATATATTAATTCATGAAAACTTGGCTTATTTGGCAAATCGGGCCTTGCATAGTAGGCTGAGAAGTGCATTCTGGCTACTAGGTACGACATATATATATATATGTCGTACCTAGTAGCCAGAACGCACTTCTCGGCCTACTATGCAAGGCCCGATTTGCGTAATAAGCCAAGTTTTCCTAAATTAATATATTTTCTCTAATTTTTTTCTTATGGAATGATAAAGCTACCCATTTCTTTATGTATGAGGTCAATTTTTTTTTATTGGAGCTAAAATTTACGTAGATATATGACCGAACCTAACCAACCCTACCTAACCTAACCTAACCTATCTTTATAAGTTAGGTTAGGTTAGGTAGCCGAAAAAGTTAGGTTAGGTTAGTTTAGGTAGGTTAGGTAGTTGAAAAAACATTAATTCATGAAAACTTGGCTTATTAGGCAAATCGGGCCTTGGGTAGTAGGGTGAGAAGTGCGTTCTGGCTACTAGGTACGACATTATATATATATATATATATATATATATATATATATATATATATATATATATATATATATATATATATATATATATATATATATATATATATATATATATGTCGTACCTAGTAGCCAGAACGCACTTCTCGGCCTACTATGCAAGGCCCGATTTGCGTAATAAGCCAAGTTTTCCTAAATTAATATATTTTCTCTAATTTTTTTCTTATGGAATGATAAAGCTACCTATTTCTTTATGTATGAGGTTAGGTTAGGTACGTACTAGGTACGTACTAGGTCATATAGGTATATGGCGTACTAGGTACGTCATATATATATATATATATATATATATATATATATATATATATATATATATATATATATATATATATATATATATATATATATATATATATATATATATATGACGTACCTAGTAGCCAGAGCGCACTTCTCAGCCTACTATGCAAGGCCCGATTTGCCTAATAAGCCAAGTTTTCCTGAAATAATATATTTTCTTTAATTGTTTTCTTATGAAATAATAAAGCTACCCATTTCAATATGTATGATGTCAATTTCTTTTTATTGGAGTTAAAATTAACGTAGATATATGATCGAACCTAACCAACCCTACCTAACCTAACCTAACCTATCTTTATAGGTTAGGTTAGGTTAGGTAGCCAAAAAAGTTAGGTTTGGTTAGGTTTGGTAGTCGAAAAACAATTAGTTCATGAAAACTTGGCTTATTAGGCAAATCGGGCCTTGGGTAGTAGGGTGAGAAGTGCGTTCTGGCTACTAGGTACGACATTATATATATATATATATATATATATATATATATATATATATATATATATATATATATATATATATATATATATATATATATATATATATATATATATATATATATATATGACGTACCTAGTAGCCAGAGCGCACTTCTCAGCCTACTATGCAAGGCCCGATTTGCCTAATAAGCCAAGTTTTCCTGAATTAATATATTTTCTTTAATTGTTTTCTTATGAAATAATAAAGCTACCCATTTCAATATGTATGATGTCAATTTCTTTTTATTGGAGTTAAAATTAACGTAGATATATGATCGAACTTAACCAACCCTACTTAACCTAACCTAACCTATCTTTATAGGTTAGGTTAGGTTAGGTAGCCAAAAAAGTTAGGTTTGGTTAGGTTTGGTAGTCGAAAAACAATTAATTCATGAAAACTTGGCTTATTAGGCAAATCGGGCCTTGCATAGTATGCTGAGAAGTGCGTTCTGGCTACTAGGTACGACATATATATATATTATATATATATATATATATATATATATATATATATATATATATATATATATATATATATATATATATATATATATAAAATCAACCCAGGAAACCAAGATCTTGAATTTCTCCAAGTACACGTGCAATTCACTTTTCAGCTTATTTACCGGCTTCTGCTTTTCAGATATTTCAAAGTCCAACAATCTTAATAACCAAGAATTATATTCACTTGTCAACGCAAATTTGTCGGAATACACTTTAAACCTGAGGAATCTTGGGACCAAACGATGCGCCTTACAGGTTTGTAGAAATTCCAAATCCAAGTGAGCCTTCTTAACTGCGAAATCCACTTTCTCTATTTTTCTGTATAACGTAACTGTAGGTCTTCCATATCGTTTTAATAAAATATTTATGATCGATGTTCCCTTCGGGAATCTTAATTTTAAGATGAATAGGAAAACCAGGGATATACTGAACATCTTGTATCAGAATCTTTACTTTAAAAAACATAACGTTTCGAATACTTCTCGTATTCATCATCAGATCTAAAAGAAAAAACAGAAATCACAATCAAATAGCTGGTAAACAAAGAACTCATACTGAATATAATTGCCTATCAAAGAAAGGAAAATGCTTAAAAAACAAAACACTTAAGCGCACTTAAAGTGATCAATACAATAAAACTTATTAACTGTCACGTATATTAAAAACTAATTTAAAATCCATTAAACTACAAGATGAAATTTATAACTACTAAAACAAACCATTCCATTAAACTTAAGTGAAGTGATCAGAAGTGAAACTTGATACCCAACACATAGATACTAAACACTATAACAAATATTTATATAATGACTACAAATATGCAAAAAATGTATGTAAAATACAAACAGAATAAACGACAATTATAAAGTACTAACCAAAATCTTATAAAAAACTCAAATATTAAATAAAATTAAATACCAAAAAATGTATTATATATCCTAAATAAAAGATTATATTAATGTACAATGTTAATACTTGAAATAAGTAAGAAAGGGCAAAGACATGGTAAACTAAACAAAATTAAACTACCAAAATAAACTAAAAATCAAATTACGGGGCCTACTGTGCACTATACAGTGTACAATTGAACAGCTGAAAGGTTGCTATTTAACAGAGGCCGCAGCTCCTTTATATATAAGGATTCCATTACTCTCAAATCTGACTGGCCGTGTACTTGGAGAAATTCAAGATCTTGGTTTCCTGGGTTGATTTTGCATCTTTAAAATGTAAATATGAAAAATATATATATATATATATATATATATATATATATATATATATATATATATATATATATATATATATATATATATATATATATATATATATATATATATATATATATATATATATATATATATATATATATATATATATATATATATATATATATATATATATGTGTGTGTGTGTGTGTGTGTGTGTATGAATATGTATGTGTATAAAGTATATGTTGAAGCTGATCAGAATCCCATTTCACCTCTATAAATGCACATTAACACAACGAACACTTTATGTAGGGCAGACGTAACTCTGTGTATCTATGTATTTATGTCTGTAGGTTACATTAGCATCTTAAAAGCACTACAATCACCTTCTGTGGTTGATTGTTCAATAAATCCCTGGACTATATGTTTAACAGATCTCTAACCCTGCCCATGTAGGACAGACGAAAATATATATGCTGGTTAGCATTATAAACGTGTGGCCACGTCTGTGGTCGAAAAAAATACATCTTGTGGGTGGTGGACCGAATATCCATCATGTGGCGGTTATGGACCCCCATGGCCATCCTGTGGGCGGTAATAGACCCCATATCCATTCTGTGGGCGGTAGTAGACCACATACACATCCTGCGGGTGGTAGTGAACCCCATACCCATTCTCTGGGTGGAAATGGACCATACACCCATCCTCTGGACGGTAATGGACCCCATACCAATGTAAAAGGTGGTAATGGACCCCACACCTATCCAAAGGGTGATAGTGAACCCCAGCCCTATCCAAAAGGTTGTATTGAACCCCAAATCTATCCAAAAGGTGGTAGTGGACCCCATACCTATCCAAAAGTTGGCAGTTGACCCTATACATATCCAAAAGGTGGTAGATGGCCCAATAACTATCCTTGTGGGTGTTAGTGGACCCCATAAACATCGTGTGACTTTTATTGAACCTTATATCCATCCTGTTTGCAGTAGTATTACTCTATTCCTCTCTCATCTATCCTTATCTCAATTATGGTATTTTTGCTTGGGGTTCTACTACCCAAAATCATCTACGTCCTCTAATTACTCAACACAAAGCTGCTATTAGAACAATATCAAACTCTGGCCCCAGACATCACTCGGTACACTTACTTAAATCTTTGAATATGCTAGATATTAAGTCACTGTACATCCTCTCATGTGTACGCTCTCTATATATTTAAGACTCTGAACTGTAATGTCAATCCTGACTTTAAATGCTTCCTAGTAGGTTGTAACAGAACCAATAGGCACCACACCAGAAACAAATTCCTATCTGATATTCCAAGAGTGCACCT
Organism: Procambarus clarkii; assembly: GCF_040958095.1. Classification (NCBI taxonomy): domain Eukaryota; kingdom Metazoa; phylum Arthropoda; class Malacostraca; order Decapoda; family Cambaridae; genus Procambarus; species Procambarus clarkii. The sequence goes on from NC_091223.1 coordinate 862,182, forward strand.
TAACCAAACTAAAAATGCTCTACAAATCATGGGACCCAGAATGTAGAATAACCTTCCCAATCATGTCAAAGGCCATACCTCTCTCAACCAGTTTAAGAGAAAACTAAGTACTACCTAATAAACTCCATGTAACCTACCTTACCCCCAAAATGTCAACCCATGTCTTGCAATTTTCAAACAATACTGTTTGTTGACCAAGTTGTTTAATTGCTGATTTCTGCCATGTTTCCCTCCCCCCCCCCCTTCCATATTTCCCCTTTTCAGCATAACTTATTCTTTAATCTCAATTTTATTAATCTTTAGCCTAAGTGTTTTTCCTCTTACCATGCCCGAAACGCTTTGCGCATTAGGAGCTTTAGATATTGTATGTACTAGCTCTGTCTATAAATCCAACATTATGTTTGTAACTCATCTTTTATGTATGTACGTTTACCTGAATAAACATTTCGATTCTGATTTTGATTTGATTTAAGTATACCCCATAGACATTCCAATGTAACATCGTTTTTTGTTGACGTTCAAACACTCCATTCTCTTGAGATTTTCAAAGCACACACTATTGTATATAATGTTGATTGGCGCAGCATCATTATTATATATAATAACTAATAGTGATTATTAAAATGATAAACCTATCATTTTTGGGCAGTATTGGGCACCCTATACCCATCCTGTGGGCTGTAGTGGACGCCATTCACATCCTGTGGGCGGTAGTGGACCCCATACCCACCCTGTGAATGACAAAGAGTGGTGTTAACTATGAAAAAATCTTATTGGAAAAATGTGGTAAGTGGGATGCCACAGGGGGTCCATTTTAAGGCAGAACCATCTTACCGGATTGACACGATGGACACTTTCCCGGGGGCCCCATTGAGTATTGGGGCCCCCACGGGCATAGGACATGGGACCACACTTATATAACCCTACATCCTGGTATGGAACTAAATAATACAAATTTACGATATACATTTACAGGTTAATAACCCTTTCAACAGAAATGAAACGTAATGTTTTGAGTGGAACGTAAATGTTTCATAATGTGCCATCTAATGTAAAGATTACTGAGTATTATTGTCATTTTCAAGCCTTGTGTATTATTCAAATGTTTATCATATTGATTAATTGCTGCTCCACAGCATGTTGTAAATGTTTTACCAGTTTTGTTAAGTGCCAATGAAATATATAGGTTTTTAATGTAATCGACAATTTACATTTTGTTCCTATGAGTTGTTGTCTTAGGGGCCCCAACACACTGGTTTGTCCAGGGACCAATAATGCTGTTAAGACGGCCTGGTTTTGGACCCAACCCTTTTTGCCTTATACATCAATGACAGAGATGAAAATATTACAAACCACAGCATGTTAAACCTGTGTAAAACCTGTATTACCTGCAGCCACCGGCCATGTATATCGATATCTCATCCTAATTCTGGCAATTACAATGTCACACTGTAGATCTTTTATGCTGGCCGTATATATAATTCTCGGTTGTAAACATGTCATAGCTCTTTACACTTGTGCTTTCTGGACTTTAAGTGTCAGTAACTGCTCTTCTTCAACCCCAATTTCCTGAAATATTGCAGCTTTTATAGCAGAGATTGGAATGACAATATCCCACTCAATTTCAGTCCTATCACTTGCAGTTTTTGCTGCCTTGCACACATCTGTGACAGGTGAGTATGCGTCCAATGTGCGATGGTATCCATACAAATGAAACTGAAACTCTTACTCTGTGAATTTAGTAGTTGACGAAAGGCGTACAGTTGGTAGTGGTCCCCATTCCCGCCCTACAGGTGGAACTGGACCCCATATCCATTCTATGGGCAGTTGTGTGCCCAAATTCATCCTACAGGAGGTATGGACCCCTTAACTACCCAAAAGGAGGTAGTTGACCCCATACCCATCCTACTTTTGGTAGTTGACCCCATACCATCCTGTTTGAAGTAGTTCAACCCATAGACCCTCCAATGTAACATCGTTTTCTGTTGACGTTCCTTCAATCCATCCTTTTGAGATTTTAAAAGCAAGAAATAGTGTATATAATGTTGATTGGCAAAGCACTCTTATTATATGTAATAATTTATAGTGCTTATTATAATTTACTGAGAACAACCAACATTTCTCTAAACAAAACTACGAGCTTTCAATAGGATGTAGCTGATCCATGATATTCGAATAGCATGAACAATAGTAAGTAAATTTCTCAACACATACGGGACTGGAAAAAATAAATTATTAAAATTGAACCAATCACGACTATTCTGTTGTCTACTGCGATGGCCGGTTACTATGGGACATAAATTCCATGCAAATTAAGGGACCTAGTCTTTGGAACTCACTCCCTAGTGAATTGAAAAGCTGTCAAACTTTTGCCTTATCATTGTGTTCATTGCTGTCTTCTTTTATATGCTAGCCATATGCTGTATTGTGCCTAGCAATTTTTGTCAACTACCATTCAAGCTGTCATGGCAATCAATCTGAGCTACTTATGTGCTTTAATATACCTACAATTTTCTCTCATCTTTTATTTTTTTTTCTTGCCTTGTAACTGTTATCATTTTTTATAAATTTTGCAAGTATTTACCTACTTAAAATTTTCTTAGATTAAGGACCTGCCCGAAACACTGCGCGTATTAGTGGCTTTACAAGATTGTAATTACTATATTATGTATCCTCACAATCCCAATGTACCTTCTTGTATATATAAATAAATAAATAAATAATAAATAAATAAATAAATTGGTACGTGAGGAAGGGTTATTGTCTTGAAAATAAATATGACTGGGAATCTACCAAATAGGCACTATAAACATTAGCAAAATAGGGACTATAAGCATTTAGTCATATATGTGCTGTCTTATAGCGAGAACGGGTTGGATAATATATACGTTCCCATAGAGAAGACCATTTCTATTTGGATATTTTATGTTCCAGGTCGTTGTTAACAATTACTAAAACCTTCAGTCCAGTATTAAAACTAACAAAAAACTGTTCTCTGTGACTGAATCACTTAAAGTTTAAAGTAAAATCAACTCCTCCCTTCCTTTGTCTAGAAATCGGGCAAAATCTGAACCGGTTTCCGGTTTCATCACCAGCCCAGGAGGCAGGAAGGGAGAGGCGGCCATGGCTGAACTTGCAATGCTCTCGTGAGGAAGCAAAAAAAGGCAGTCACGTTAGTACTCGATACCCGAGCCATCTCAACGTACTTCGGCTGCTGAGACCTCAAATAACGAGAGTATCTCGTATCCGGTTTGTCCCCCAAAAATATATATTTTATTACCAGTCCTTGTAATATTTTAAATAACAACCCGTTTAAGATGCGAGCGACCACCCAACGCAGAGTGAGCTTTGCACATTTAAATAAGCTATAAATTCTAAAAGTGCCATATTTGTTTTAGGAAGTATATTTGCAGTATCTATTTTGTATTCTTCCGGCAGATCTTCTGTGGCCATCAGGGACAAACGACATTAACCTGTTGCAACACGTGGGAAAGTATCGTTACAACAGCCACGAAGCCCATATCCTTTGACTGCCCATGTGACCCAGTTATATCTATATTGAAGCCTTCAAATCAGATAAGGCTATTTAGTACAAAACTAATTACAGTAGAAGTAACATTAGAATAATTTTCCTCTCAATCGATAAATTTTCGATTGATAAGCTATAATTAAATACCCCCCCCCCAATTATGTGTAGAGATATAGCTTGTGGGAGCATTTAAATCTATACAGTCCACTCAATTAAACATACAGTCCGCTAAACTATTGTAAGAAATAATAAATAAATTCCTTATACATCATAAATTAAAATTCATTAAAAAAATTAATTAATTAACAATTAAATTAAATAATAAAATCCCACGAGTCAGAATTCCCCACATGTTATGCCTTTGAGAGACTATCTGCGAATGTCTGGGAGTAGAGAGTCCTCAGCCTCACTACCAAATTGAAGGTCAACCGTGCAGTTTCGTAGTAAGGCTGAGGCCTTACTACGAAACTGCCCACTACCCTTCTCTACATGACTTGGGCTGTCTTCAGCAGACACGCCAAACAGTTCAGTCACTTTCACTTGAGCTGTTTCCGCAGACTCTTGCACATCAGGTGTCAGGATAAGATCCCAGACACAGACGTCCTGGAAGGGACCGGTATTCCCAGTATCTACAGCCTCCTACAGAAAACCCTGGCCAGATGGGTAGACAATGTTGTCAGAATGCCTGACAGCCTATTGCCAAAAAATTCTACTGTATGGTGAATTATGCCAGGGCACGCATTCAGTTATGCCGGGCAGAAGGAACGATTCAAGGACTGCCTCAAGGTTACCCCTCAAAGACCTGTATATCAACTCGACTTGAGCAAACAACTAGGAAGTCGCAAGCTCAGAACCGTTCAAACTGGAAAAGCAGTCACCACAGGGGACCATGCAGCGGAGAATAGACAGACTGCAGAGGGTCCAGAAGCAAAGCTAGAGCAGCCTCCACCTCTGTAGTAACACCCACTCACATATGAACCATGTGTGGGCGAGTCTTCTAGACCCAAATTGGTCTCATCCTCCATCATCTGACACTCAGCCACCGACCATTAACCTGATATATTGAAGTTATGGCCAACTTCGACTCTGAAGGATGAACATTAATATATATAGTTGTAATTGTTTAGTGCTTTATTTTAATAATTATATACATTTCCTATCCTATCCTAACATAATGGTCCTGGTAGTACAGTCGGATTCGTTTAGACTCCCAATCGAGAATTCCCCGGGCGGGACATATGATTGGGCACGTTCCATATCACCTTATGTCTTGTTCACTTAGCAGTAAATGGGTGCCCAGGAGTTACACATCTTGTTGTTGGGTTGCATCCTTGGGAGTGTCAGTAATTCGAACCTGGTGTGACCTTGATATAAGCATAGAATATACTGGGAGTATAAACTGGCTATCTGTTCCCTGTTACAATGAATTATTAATATTATTATAATCTAACATAATCTATTCTAATGTAACCTAAATTATTCTAAACTAACCTATCTTAGCTTAACCAAATCTATCCTACTGTAATGTATCCATAACTATCCTAATATTTCCTATGCTAACCTAACTTAAATCATCATATCCTTACTTTTTAGACATTAACCTAGTCTAAACAGTCATAACTTAACCTTTCTTACCCTAATCCAGTTTATACTAATGCAGCTTGTCCTAACCTAACCAACCCTATTGTGTTCTAATTTTACCTAACCTATTATAACCCCACAAAACAAATCCTAGCTTATTTTAGCCAAGCATTCCAACATATCCTAACTTATCTTAAACTATCTAACCTAAGTATCTTAGTGCAATTGCATTCATTACCACAGAAGAAAATTACAAGAATTCTGATGGGATTAGATTTACTGGCAGATACACATATACATAGCAGAAAAATGCATGAGAAATACCTGTTAGTGAGAGAGGAACACACCAGCAGAACCTAAACATCAAACGTTACTCACGACATAGAGTATGTATGTGATATTGTTAACGGGGAAATTATAATCTACAGCGATACGGCCTCACTTGTAGTAGTGAGGGAGATGTTACGAATCCATGGCATTTATGAATTCTCACAGTATTTCATTTATTGAGAAATTTATATATAATATTGTAAATGTATGTGTATTGGCTCATGTATTCATTTAAATTAATAATTTATGTGACATGGCAAAGTATTTGGGGGTTGTGGCTGGCTTGTTGGGGGTAGACCTGCAGTGGACCTGTGTAATACCTGTGAGTTGGTGGAAATGTAGCCAGACGTGATCAACTGTTGTGTTGCCAGAAGTCGTCTCTTTATAATAATACAACTCTTAGTTACACATTATTAAAGCATGGTATATTTTAGTTATATTATATACATATATTAAAACATTCTATTAATTTAATTATGTCTGTTTTAGAACGATTACTTTTGTCATAAATAGTTTATTATGTAAAATTAACCTTCACAAACACTGGCGGGAAATGCTGTGGGAGGCACCGGCACTGTAGCAGAAAATTCGTGTTAATTTCGTCTCCACCCAACACTACTGGCCTAACTACTGCCCAGCAAGAGTTAAGTGCATAGAGACTTAATATGCCATAACTCACAGCGAATCTCAACAGTATTCAACCACAATTAACCAATTTTTTCTTTGTGCTTGTCTTTCGACGACCCTCTTGTCAAACGTTCACTATGCGCCTAACCCCACTACCATTCTCCAAGTATCTACCTCTGGAAACATTACCAAAAATCAATCGCCGAAAACATGCCCAAACATAGCAGCAAGTAAGGTAGGGGTGCCTCTCGGTCTTTATCCATAACACCAAGAGACCTGAATGAAACACTGGCAACGCTGCATTCCTCGCCGTTGTTAGTAAACACAGCATCCGCCTCCCCGGATTCAAGACACACTGTACATTGACAACATCGCGCACTAATATTTTTACCACTTCAGACACCAGCTTTGGATGTTTCGCATATGTGTACGTGTTCCATATTAAAACGACAATAATAAGCTATTAACAATTAAAATCTTCTACTTAACAGGCATATAGTTATTAAATGAAGTTTAGTGATGTAATAGACATAATCCGGGCTTGGTAAGGACGCCGCCCGCCAGCGTAAACGCAACACACCCGAATGCCCACAAACACGATAAAACGCACAAAACACAACACTTCTGTCAGTTTTTAGATAAACTCCTTTTACATTTATTATGTGATAGATATACTTGTATATAATAAAAACTATTATAGGTAAGCGCCTAATATGTAATATTAATCTATAAAAATGAAGTCAGAAGCCACGCGCCTGTCTGTACATGTCTTTTGTGAAAAAAGTATTTTGGGCGCTCATGTACTTGTGCGCTACCTGGCGTTCACAACTGTTCCCGCCTTCAAGCATTAGAATTAAAGAAACGAATATATTTATTCATTTATATACAAGAAGATACATTTTCTCGAGAGAGTACATAACATTGGTGTTCGTACATTCTTTTTAAGCTACTAACTCGCAAAGGCTTTCGGGCATTTCTAGATCTGCCCAAAACCTGCCCATTTATCTTTACCATTTACCAATAATAATATTCATAGTTATTTATTTACAAGATGGTAGAATGGGTTTGTGAGATTACATAATATTGGTATTTGTACATTTTTTGCAAAAGTCACTAACACGCATAGTGTTTCGGGTAAAGTTGCATATCATAAATACTAAAATAATAAATACTCATAAATAAAAAATAAAATGATATTATAAATAAATACTAGATATATACATATTACGAATTATAATCTAAAAATATATACATATAACAATGTATAATACAAAGGAAAAATCAAACAGGAAATTACTTAAGCACTTTCGTGATAATTAACACGGAATATAGAGATAACACCATCAATAGTGTCCAAGAAATGTGTAAATAATGATGTGCTGCCCGAAATCTTAGCGAAGTATTCAAAATTTGCTTACTGCAAGTAATGCATGCACATGACTGTAAAGCTGCCGCCCAGTTGGGTGGGTGTGGAGCACATGACTGTAAAGCTGCCGCCCAGTTGGGTGGGTGTGGAGCACATGACTGTAAAGCTGCCGCCCAGTTGGGTGGGAGTGGAGCACATGACTGTAAAGCTGCCGCTGACGCCGTAAATGCCAAGATATTACTTCCATTTAAAATTAAGACGGAAAAATCCTCAGGTTTATCGGTGATGGGGGAGGCTTTTGAGCAACCGCCGACTTCCTGTCCCATCGAGGCCATATCAGAGATGGTCGCTGTTACGACCCTGGGTTCCTCAAGTGGAAACCAGAGGTCAAATTGAATAAGCTACGTTAGATTAGCAAGACGCAAGTCGACGTGTCTTTGTTCGTATCTTCCCTGCCAAACGTAGGACGAATCTTGTTGCTCACAAGCATTCAGACTCTTGAGCTTGTTGTGGATTAAGTATAACATTGTTATAAGATTAACTATCCTGAGAACGAGTAAAGTAACAATATGATGCATAGGGGAAGATTTTTAATGTGTTTAGCTGCACGATCAATTAGGCTCCTCCTGGCACCACACAATGCGGGAGCCCTGATCTGGTCGCTGGAAGCCTTCTTCTCTGTTGGCGTTCGAGGTGTAAACATCGGGACTCTGTGGCTGCACCTCTCTCCCCTTCTACCTTCCCTCTTACTTATTTCCCTTACCTTAAGTTAAGTTATACCCTATGTTTGTAAGTGTATCTACTCTGATAGTGAAAGATTGGTGAGACCGGGGGGGGTAGTATTTGCCAGTGTTTTGGGTACCCTAAGTGTAGTGTTGTGTTGTGTTGTATTAGGGTACCACGTGGTCTCATTACCCTAAGATGCATCAAGCTTCAGTTCTTAACCAGTAGTACTTTACCTAGCTTGTTCTCAGTGTAAACCTTGTATCCTGCTTATGTGGACCAAGGCTTTTAACGTAAGATAGTGTGGTAAAGTAATTATTATTGTCATTGGTGTGAATGTATATGGGGGGTTGTTTAGGGGTTAATAAATAAGAAAGTTAGTTAAAGGAGTATCCATTTTTCCTGTGTAGGAGATCTATGATCAACCTCTAGGCTGACTATTGCTGTAATAAGCCACTAGAAGTTTATGTTTATATATTTAATTGGGGCCGGGCCTTTTAGATCTCCCATATTTGACAACCCTTAATGCTAACTACTGCCCCTACATCCATTAACACTAGACTCCCCATAGAACACACATTTATTTGTAACAAGTGGTTGGCCTGACCGGGAGGAACATTTTAATTGTAAAAAATTAGACTCTTGAGTGCCAAAACTAAAAATTCTTGTTTTCTGCAGAACGGTTGTGTGTTAGCCTAGGGTCCAGCTCATCTAGCAAAGGATTTATTTTTACTGACTGGACACCCAGCTGGATCTCTTCACGATTGAGGTAAGTGTGGCCTTGTGTTAGGGGCCGTGCAAATTTTTCTTTTTTCCAATTTTTATTTTTTAATTTTTTCTTTGGCTAGGAGCTAAATTAATTAGTGATGGAGGCTGAAATGCAGGAACTGGCAAAGGATCCTTCAGTGGTAGAGATCAAGAAGCTTACCAACTCTAATTTAGTATTGTTAGGCAAGGAATTTGGCCTAGAGTTAAATGACGCGGATAAAAAGTGGACTTTGGTGAATGAAATATTACAACATTGTATGGATCAAGAACTATTGCCAGATGATACACCTTTATGCCAACCTAGCCAAGCGGAAAGTGCAGCTCATAGGGACAGAGAGATAGCTCTAGAGTTAGCAAAAATAAGACTAGAGGAGCAAAAACTCAAAACCGAGGAGGCTAGAATTAGAGCGAATGCCACTGGACCTCCACCTGCCGGGGATTCAAACCCCAGGCATTATGAGAAAGAGCATAACCTGCCTGAATTTTCAGAGTCGAACCCTGAAAGTTTTTTCAACCATTTTCAGAGATTGGCCATGTCCATGAACTGGCGAAAGGAAGAGTGGGTGAAAATCCTACAGGGAAGACTTAGGGGTAAGGCCCAAGATATTTTTATAAACATGCCTGACGACGAGTGTTTTGAATATGATAAAGTCAGGGAGCGAATTTTAAGGGCATATGAAATTACTCCTGAAGCTCACCCCCAAGCTTATCGCAACCTTAGGCCTACTCACAACCACCAGCTCACTGAATTTGCTAATGATCAAATAAGATTAATTGATAAATGGATTCGCTCGGCGAGAGCCGAAACATACGAGGCACTAAGGAATGTAGTGTTAATGGAACACTTTATAGAGAATATGCCAGAGAATGTTGCACAATTTATTAGAAGTAGGATAGAGGTAGATTTTAAAATAGGGGATTTGGCCAAGATGGCAGAAAACTACCAGTTGGTGGGCAAAAGGCCCAATAAAAATAATTATACCTCACAGAGTAGCAAAACTTATACCCACAACCAGTACAGACCAGCTCATTCTAACCCTTTAACTACTACACCTTCTGTTTCAGACATAACTAACCCTGTTAAATTGTCTAGCCCCACGACACCTAAGAGTGAACCGAAGGGTAATTCTGTTAGTAATGTTTCTTCTCCCCGACGTATCTGTGGTCACTGTAAACGTCCAAACCACATTACTAGCCGTTGTTGGCAACTGTACCCGGAAAAAAGACCCAATGCTCTAGTTGTGACACAGGGCTTGAGGCCTTCGGAAGGGTTAGGGAGTAAGACCTCCAACCCGCAGTGGTTGGACTTGCTTATCCCATTCTTATCGAAAGGGAGACTACTTTAGTCTGAGGGTTCTTCCTGGAAGGACGTGGTGATCTTCCGAGACACCGTTGCCATCCAGACTAATTTTAGAGAGTGCTTTGCAAGGTGCCGACACTCTCGACACTGGAGAGCTGGTACTGGTCGAGGGTGTCACTAGTGATACTCGAGCAGTACCCCTCCATATGGTTACCCTGGAATCTGATTTCCACAAGGGTGTTTGTGCAGTCGGAGCCACTTCGTACCTACCTTTCCCTAATGTTGATGTAATAGTTGGTTATGATTTAGCAGGGGATAAGGTTGGGGACTCCAGACTGCCTATTATGTTGCTTACCCCTAAGGTTTGCCTGGATTCACCTGCCGCAGAGGTTAATGTTGTGTACCCTGCGTGCGCGGTGACCCGGTCTATGGGACTTAAATGTAAGGGCAGCCTTGTGATTGCCAAGGTGGTAAATCCCGAGGACGCAAGGAACTTTCCGAGTGGTGAAAGCCAAGTGGACCTTGCGGACACATTCATGGCCCGACTCGATGAAGTGGCCGAGGATATTGTGGAGAGCCTGCCACCGCTGCCTACTGAGAATAGGGAGGAGGCGGAGGAGAACACTGTTGAGCCTCGGCCAATGGCATCTGACCAAGGCCTGGATGCCTCCTTGAGTGAGTTACAGAAAGCTGACCCCAGTCTTGCAGAATGCCATGAGTTAGCCACCTCTGGGGAGGAAATTGTAGACGCAGCAACTGGGGACTACTTCAATGATCGGATTTTTATGAGAAAATGGAGACTGCCGAGTGCTCCTTTGTCAAATGAGTGGGAGGTAGTCTACCAGGTTATGTTGCCGACCTGCTATAGAGAAAGAGTTTTGGCAGCTGCTCTTGATGATCCTATGAGGGGACATCAGGGTATTAATATTACGTATCACAAAATCTTAAAGTATTTTTTCTGGCCCAAGCTGAGAAGCGATGTGGCAAAATTTTGTAATGCATGTATTGCTTGTCAACTTGTTGGGAAACCAAACTAGACTCCACCTAAAGCTCCTTTAAGGCCTATTGTCTTGCCAGAGGAACCATTTTCTCATATGGTAATGGACTGTGTTGGTCCATTACCTAGAACTAAGTCTGGTAATATTTACCTAATCACAATGATGTGTATCACTACTCGTTACCCAGAGGCTTTTGCTGTAAGGAACATCCGAGCAAAGACTGTTGTTGCTCGTATGTTGCAATTTTTTCCACTTTTGGACTGCCTTGGGTCGTGCAAACTGACAATGGTACTAACTTTAAGTCTGATATTTTTTAACAATTTTGTAAGGACCATGGAATAACTCATAAGGCTTCCAGCCCATACCATCCACAGAGTCAGGGAACGTTTGAACGTTTCCATCTAATTCTGAAGCAGATGTTGAAGACATCGTGCGAGAGTTCCCACACCTTCTGGGATGAGAATTTACCGTATGTTTTGTTTGCGGCTAGAGAGGGGGTTACAAAGTTCACTGGGTTGTTTTCCTTTTGAGTTAGTCTTTGGCCATAAAGTTCGTGGACCCTTGCAAATGTTACAGGAGAATCTGTTAGGGAACGTAACATTAACCGAAGGTTCGGTTTTCTTTGTGCAACACCACCAGAGACTCAAGGACTGCAAGGCGGCGGCACAAAAATATCTTGGGATGGCCCAAGGAAAGATGAAAGAACGAAACGATGCTAAGGCCAAGTGGCTGGTATTTCAGCCTGGCGACCCTGTCCTGGTATTAAAGCCTCGACTAGGGAACACTATGTCCCACAAGTACGAAGGCCCCTACATTGTGACAGAAAAGACTGGGGACCTCACGTACAAAGTGAGGCACTCTAACAAGCGTAACCAGGTAATGCTCGTACACGTAAATCGGCTGAAGAAGTTCCAGGGCCCCAGGCCCTTTGCACTAACCAATGTTTCAATTTCCAGTGAGGGAGGGGATGATTGTTCTGGGGAACCCAACTAATCTCATTCTCAATAATTCCAGTTCTGTGAATGCTGTGGAGGAGGGACTGTCCCATTTGCAGATGGCCCAACGTGAAGAGGTGCAGTCGTTGCTTGATGAATTCTCCAGTCTGTTCGGGGAGGTCCCGACCCAGACTGATGCCATTGGCCATGATGTCAAGTTGACGGACTACACCCCCATTCACCTTCAACCCTACTGGATGAGTCCAGAAAAGAAGGCCATCATACGGAAAGAGGTAGAATTTTTGCTCCAGCACGGCCTCATCCAGCCGAGCCAGGGCTCTTGGTGCTCACCCTGCCTTTTGATCCCCAAACCAGACGGCTCCTGACGATTATACACCGACTATCGGCAGTTCAACAAGGTGACCATTGTGGATGCCTATCCGCTGCCCCTCCTCGAGGACTGCATCGACGAGCTGGGAAACGCCAAGTACGTCTCGAAATTTGACCTCTCGAGGGGGTAATATCAAATTCCGCTCACTGAACGTGCTAAACAACTAACTGCGTTCGTGACACCCGATGGTGTTTTTGAGTATCAAGTGTTACCGATCGGCTTGCGTAATGCCCCTGCCACGTTCCAGAGGCTAATGAACTCTTTGCTCGCTAAGGTGCCAAATTGTCAGGCGTATTTGGATGATATTGTGCTCTTTGATAGTAATTGGGCTGACCACATAGTTAGGTTATGCCCATTGTTTACAGTTTTGAAAAATGCAAATCTTACCTTAAATGCAAAAAAGTGTCATTTTGGCCAAGGCACAGTGACGTACCTCGGTTATGAAGTGGGCCAAGGAAAAGTGTTACCTCGGCAAGATAAAATCAGTGCCATTCTGGAGTATCCGGTGCTAAAGTCTAAAAAGGACGTTCAAAGATTTATCGGTATGTGTGCATACTATCGACGCTTTTGTCAGAACTTTTCCAGTGTGGCCACTCCTCTCACAGACTTGTTGCGGAAGGCCGTTAAATTTAAGTGGTCATCAGACTGTGCAGAGGCATTTCAAAATTTAAAATTGATCTTAGCTTCCGCCCCAGTGCTCGCTAGTCCAAGGTTCGACAGACCATTTAAAATTCATATTGACGCATCTGACTGGGGTGCTGGTGCAGTGTTGTTGCAAACTGGGGATGATCAAGTGGAACACCTAGTATACTATTACTCTGTGAAATTTGACAAGGCGTAACACAATTATTCAGTGGTAGAAAAAGAGGCGTTGGCGCTAGTGTTTACATGTAAAAAGTTCGAAGTTTACCTCACAGGTAATATAGTAGAAGTGTACAAGGATCATAACCCACTAGTCTTCCTGAATCAGATGAAGGGGAAGAATAAACGCATCCTCAGGTGGGCGTTGTACCTACAGGACTTCAATCTTTCCATTACCCACCTACCGGGCCGACTCAACGTGATAGCCGACGCTCTGTCCCGGTTGCCTGAATAACATTCATCTGAGCCACTGGAAGCCATTTACCAACTGTCATGCTTTAGTTATTTTTTTTTGGAGGTTCTCCTGTGACATTAAATATTCCATGTCCAATTTATTTACTTCCCTGTTTTTTTGTGTATGTGTTTTTTTTTTCTTTCAGAGAATTCCTTTGTACTTTTCTTGCAGAGAAATTGTTGTTTTGATTGTTTTTTCTTTTATGTCATAGATTTTTCCTTTTTATTCTCTGCATACTCTTACAAAAAAATATGACTACTATTCTAGTAGTCACATTTTTTTTTCCTCTAAAGGGGGGAGGAGTGTTACGATCCTGGGTTCCTCAAGTGGAAACCAGAGGTCAAATTGAACTAAATAAGCTACTTTAGATTAGCAAGATGCAAGTCGACGTGTCTTTGTTCGTATCTTCCCTGCCAAACATAGGACGAATCTTGTTGCTCACAAGCATTCAGACTCTTGAGCTTGTAGTGGATTAAGTATAACATTGTTATAAGATTAACTATCCTAAGAACGAGTAAAGTAACAATATGATGCATAGGGGAAGATTTTTAATGTGTTTAGCTGCACGATCAATTAGGCTCCTCCTGGCACCACACAATGCGGGAGCCCTGATCTGGTCGCTGGAAGCCTTCTTCTCTGTTGGCGTTCGAGGTGTAAACATCGGGACTCTGTGGCTGCACCTCTCTCCCCTTCTACCTTCCCTCTTACTTATTTCCCTTACCTTAAGTTAAGTTATACCCTATGTTTGTAAGTGTATCTACTCTGGTAGTGAAAGATTGGTGAGACCGGGGGGGTAGTATTTGCCAGTGTTTTGGGTACCCTAAGTGTAGTGTTGTGTTGTGTTGTATTAGGGTACCACGTGGTCTCATTACCCTAAGATGCATCAAGCTTCAGTTCTTAACCAGTAGTACTTTACCTAGCTTGTTCTCAGTGTAAACCTTGTATCCTGCTTATGTGGACCAAGGCTTTTAACGTAAGATAGTGTGGTAAAGTAATTATTATTGTTATTGGTGTGAATGTATATGGGGGGGTTGTTAAGGGGTTAATAAATAAGTAAGTTAGTTAAAGGAGTATCCATTTTTCCTGTGTAGGAGATCTATGATCAACCTCTTGGCTGACTATTGCTGTAATAAGCCACTGCAAGTTTATGTTTATATATTTAATTGGGGCCGGGCCTTTTAGATCTCCCATATTTGATAACCCTTAATGCTAACTACTGCCCCTACGTCCATTAACAGTAGACTCCCCATAGAACACACAATTATTTGTAACAGTCGCCCTCAGGCAAATTCATGTAAAACATGTATGTGAGTGCGTATTAAATATTTTGATTTATTATTTGCAGAATTTAGGATGCAGGATTTAGCTGCTAACTCTTGGACCCCGCCTTTCTAAGCTTCGGTTGTCTAATGTACCGACTCTCGACCTCTTTTCCTCCATCATATCTAAACAACATATATTTTTATCTAACACACACATCCCCAGGATGCAGCCTGCAGCAGCTTTCTAACTTCCAAGGTCCAATTAACTGCTAGGTGAATAGGGGCATTAGTGTGTGTGTGTGTACTTACCTAGTTGTGCTTGCGGGGGTTGAGCTCGTCCTCTTTAGTCCCGCCTTTCAACTGTCAATCATCTGATGTACAGTTTCCTTAGCCTACTGGGCTCTGTCATATCTACACCTGAAGCTGAGTATGAAGTCAGCCTCCACCACATCACTTCCTAATGCATTCCATTTGTCTACTACTCTGACACTGAAAATTCTTTCTAACGTCTCTATGGCTCATTTGGGCACTCAGTTTCCACCTGTGTTCCCTAGTGCGTGTGCCCCATATGTTAAATAGTCTGTCTTTATCAATTCCTCTGAGAATCTTGTACGTGGTGATCATGTCCCCTCTAACTCTTCTGTCTCCCAGTGACATGAGGTTTAATTCCCGTAGTCTCTCCTCGTAATTAATTATATTTGTCAATATAGCTTCATTAAGAATAATGTTGCAGTTAGTAGGATCTCTTAAACTGAAAGATTTGTTGTTCTTTACTGTTTCTATAGAAAATATAATTACCCTTTCTAGTAGACGTCAATCTTTGATATTTGAACTGTTATATACTGACACAAATTTCTAAAGGCAGTTCTTATGTTGGCCAATCTAACATATGCCGCTGATGATATCCTTTTGATGTGGGCCTCTGGGGACAGGTTCGGTGTGATATCAACCCCCCAGATCTTTCTCTCAATATGATAAACCTTGATAATTGTAAGTTCGTCCCAAAATTTGGTTTAATAACACATTTTCACATGTATTGGGTCTTTCCTTCTTCGTCATTCAAACACTACGGTAAGTTAGTTGTAAATGATATTGTAAAAATAGCCACTGAAGTCTGATTAAGACTTTATGACATGTAATCAATGTTTTGCTTTACTCCTCACTGGTTGAGTATGGGGTACATAAAAAATTAGCCTCCTTTGGCGCCGCCTTGTTTCTAAATGTGTTTCAAACTCACACTGTATCTTG
Organism: Procambarus clarkii; assembly: GCF_040958095.1. NCBI lineage: Eukaryota > Metazoa > Arthropoda > Malacostraca > Decapoda > Cambaridae > Procambarus > Procambarus clarkii. Next base: position 878,336 of record NC_091223.1, read on the forward strand.
TGCTACCCACTTCGTCAACTCAAATTTTACTCCAATGTACCTCTTAACAAATGTTATGTACTCTCACAATCCAATGTATCTTCGTGTATATATATATATACAGATTTCAACTGTAAGGGGTATGGTTTGCACCTTGTTATTCTAATAATGGATGTCTTCTCTGATAAGAGTTCAATCCCCGACCGTCCAAATGGTTGGGCACCATCCTTCCCTTCCCCCGTGCCATCCCAAATCCTTAACCTGACCCCATCCAAATGCTTACCTGCTTGATGGGGTTCTGGGAGTTCTACTCCCCAAGCCCGGCCCGAGGCCAGACTTGACTTGTGAGAGTTTGGTCTACCAGGCTGTTGCTTGGAGTGGCCCGCAGGCCCACATACCCACCACTGCCCGGTTTGTCCAGCACTCCTTGAAGAAAACAATCTAGTTTCCTCTTGAAGATGTTCACGGTTGTTCCGGCAATATTTCTGATGCTCGCTGGTAGGACGTTGAACAACCGTGGACCTCTGATTTTTATACAATCAATATACAGAGGTCTATATACAATATAGACCTCTGATGCTATATAGTCTTTATGGCTTGGCGCTTCCCCCCCCCCCCCTGAGAGTTCTCTTCCCTTCCCTTCTCTGATACGAGAGTGCTTTGTTAACAAACAAAGTAATACAAACAGTGCGCTAAGCATTGTTAATGGAAGCGCTAATTATATGATGAAATGTCATGTATTTATTCAGACGAGAACAGCAGCGAACACAAACCAGCGCATATAGGAAAAAAACGGTTTGAATGTACAAACTTCTCAGTGAACGAAGTTGTTTCTAGCCCGGTATCCGAAATTGCAGTAGACGACATGACCAGTTCCCGCCTCCCCATCCCCTCTCTGCCAGACCCCACCTTCAACTCAACTCAAAACTCAAGCTTTAGAATTCATTCAATCTATGGCTCCCTGTTCAAACTTCAAACCATTAAGGAGTAACCCATGGCTGCAGAAACTGCACAACCTTGTGCTCCTGCAATCTGAAACAATTTCGACCCTCCAAGCCACAGTCATCCAACAACAACAAACCTCCTCCTTGAATCGTCGACACATAACAACCAAGAAATTCTCAACTTACAAGCTGTTGCAGATGATGCAATGGATCAAGTACATAAGATCAAGGCCGAGGAAACTCAATCAGCTCAAAGTGACTTCCTTCAAAAGCTGGAAATACAAATAAATCTTCAGATTCACCAGGCGGCTTCCGAAGACGACCTTGAGCAGCAACAACTTCATGAATCCCTGATAATTAGCTCTGATGATCTACCTGATGAACAACAAGATGAGTATTGCTGTAACGTAGCCCACGCCCTAATTAATTCAAAGATCAAAGTCAACGTTGATATCAAATCAGCTGAGAGGATAGATAAAAACAGTTCCCGTAGCAGTAGGAGAATGCTCATCAAACTTGCAATTCCCGCTGTTAAGTTTGACCTCAAACAATCAGCTGCTAAGCAAAAAACAAACCTCTGTATAAATGAGTGCCTTAAAAAGCAGCGTGGATCCCTTCTATTCAGACTGCATAAAATTCGAAGACTAAACCCTGTTCTCATCAAGCAGTGCTACACTAGGAATGGAACAATCATTGTAAAGAAAGAAAATGCAGGAAAAATATATGAACTAAAGTGTGACCAACAACTACTGGCCTTCTTTAATGATTGTGGTATATCTGAAAACCTTAACCCGCCCGATGCCAATACTGAAAATAACTCTTGATTGTCAGAGCCTAACAATACTTAATCTAACCTTGTCCAAGGCACTGTCTCTGCTTTACCGTTTAAGTAATGTCTCTCATCCATATAAGTTCCTAAGTAATCGGCTAAGTCTCCATGCACTTACGTAAGCATCTACCTCAGTATCATTGTAAAATTTTACTCTTAAATCTAATCTTACCCTGTTCTTTTTAAATTTTAAATTTAATTGTATTTTGATTTATGTCAATCATTGAAATTAATTATTGAGCTCATTTTGTTTTCTTAAATTCATGCTAAATATAGGTTCAAAACTGAGCTATATAAAATTAATTATCTTTAAGATTATTTTACTTTGCAACTATCATTTGTCTCATTATTTAATATATATATTAATCTTGACAGTCTCTACTAATTTTTTGTTTTCTCCCCCTAACTTCTGTATCCTTCTTGGCTACCTACGGTGATCTTTATTCTACTTCTAATTGTTCCTATTTTTTGCGTACTTGCATTTATTGTTGTGTTTTGATATAACAATTCTCTAATTACAACAGATTTAGTATTTATGTAAGCATCTACCTCAGTGTCATAGTAAAATTTTACTCAGAAATATAATCTTACCCTGTTATTTATTAAATTTTAAATTTAATTGCATTTTGATTTATACATCATTTATTGTAATTAATTATTGAGCTCATTTTGTTTTCTTAAGTTCATATTAATTATAGGTTCATAACTAAGCTATATAAAATAATTTATCTTATTTTACTTTACGATTATGATTATAATATTAAGATTATTTAACTTTACGATTATTATTTGTCTTATTATTTTTGCTATATATTAATCTTGTCAGTCTACTGATTTTTTTCTTCTCTCTTAAACTGACTTCTGTATCCTTCATGGCTATCTACGGTGATCTTTAGTCTACTTCTAATTATTTCTATTTTCTGTGTACTTACATTTATTGTTGTGTTTTGCTATAATTTTCTATTTACAGCAGATTTAGTATTTAATTATTTATTATATTAAATATTAAATATAAGTATTATATTAAATATTAAGTATTAAATATTTATTTATTATTAGTATAGGCCTCTAGACGTTAACAGCATTTTGTGGAGTCACCGTTTTGGGTGACACATTAAATGTAGGTTTGGAGGGACCCGCTGCATATGTGCCCACACTGCCTTGTTTCCACTTTGGGGAGGGAGAAGTTGTTTTAGATTTATTTGGAGTACTGTTTGTACTCTGTTGCTTACTATTAGTGGTAGAAGAAAGTTTATTTTCTTATCTCCTCATAGTTTCCCTTCCGGAATGCCGGCCTCTTGCTTTCTGGTCTCTTTCTTGAGTACATTAACCCTTCTTCGACCAGATGCTCAAACAACAGTACACTGTGATCACTCATATCCACAGGGGCTTCATGACACGAGTCTTGATGCCACTCAACCTATAAAGAGTGGCAAGTAAAGTACTTCCACACTCTTTCAGTATCCATGGTGAGATTCCATCTGGACCAACAGCTTTTCTCACGTCCACATCCAACAGATGCCTCCTAACATCATCTCTGGTATTTTCGAACCCTTCCAAGGCTTTCTGGTTTACTGCCACCTCTCCTAATTCAAGGACTTCACCTCGTTCTACGCGAAGACCTCCTGGAATCTCTTGCTACTTCACACACACCTCTTTGTCGTTCTCTTTGTATCTCACCCATTTCATCATCGTCATAAATTTCATCACCTGTTCTTTCGCTGTTGTTGTCCTCCTGATGTGGCTGTGGACCATATGTGGTTGGGTGTTGGCTTTATTTGATATATAATTTTCAAACTATCTCTCTGCTTCTCTTCTCACACTGACATACTCATTCCGGGCTCGCTGGTATCTCGTTTTGCTTTCTGCTGTTCTGTTTTTACCGAAGTTCCTCAACGCCCTTTTGTTTCTTTTCTTTGCCTATTACATGCCCTATTTAACCATGGATTCTTCTTTCGCTTATCATTTATTTCTTTTGGGCAGGGATAAGCCTGTCTACTGCCTCCTGACACCTTTTGGTGACATAGTCCATCATGTCTTGTACAGGCATAGTTCTGAGTTCTGTGTACCATAGTATTTATATTTGGAATTTTCTCATCTCCATATAATGTGTGTGTTTGTACTCATCTAGTTGTGCTTGCAATGGGTGAGCTCTGGCTCTTTGGTACCGCCTCTCAACTGTCAATCAACTGGTGTACAGACTCATGAGCCAACTAGGCTCAATCATATCTACATTTGAAACCATGTATGGAGTTTGCCTTCACTACATCACTGTTTATTGCATTCCATCTGTTAACAACTCTGACAAGGAGAAAGTGCTTTCTAACGTGTGTGTGTGTGTGTGTGTTTGTGTGTGTGTGTGTGTGTGTGTGTGTGTGTGTGTGTGTGTGTGTGTGTGTGTGTGTGTGTGTGTGTGTGTGTGTGTGTGTGTGTGTGTGTGTGTGTGTGAGTATACTTTCCTAGTTGTGCTTGCGGGGGTTGAGCTCTGGCTCTTTGGTCCCGCCTCTCAACCGTCAATCAATTGTGTACAAATTCTGGAGCCTATTGGTTCCTGTCAAATCTACATTTGAAATTGTGTATGGAGTCTGCCTTCACCACATAACTGCCTAATGCATTCCATTTGTTAACTACTGACACTGAAAAAATCTTTCTAATGTCTTTGTGGCTCATTTGGGTACCAGGTTTCCACCTGTGTCGCCTTGTTTGTGTTCTACCCATGCTAAATAGTTTGCCTTTCTCCACCCTGTCAATTTGCAGTCTCCGTGGTGTAGTGGTAAGACACTCGCCTGGCGTTCCGCGAGCGCTATGTCATGGGTTCGTATCCTGGCCGGGGAGGATTTACTGGGCGCAATTCCTTAACTGTAGCCTCTGTTTAACGCAACAGTAAAATGTGTACTTGGATGAAAAAACGATTCTTTGCGGCAGGGGATCGTATTCCAGGGACCATAGGATTAAGGACTTGCCCGAAACGCTACGCGTACTAGTGGCTGTACAAGAATGCAACAAGTCTTGTATATATCTAAAAAAAAAAAAAATCCACTGACAATTGTACAGGTGGTTATCATGTCTCCCCTTACTCCCCTTACGTCTTCCTGGGATGTGAGATTTAGCTCCTTGTAGCTAATACCTCTTAGTTCTAGGACTAGTCTGGTGGCATATTGTAACATTTCTCGTGTTTTCCTCTCCTTAAGAATGAGAAGTAAAGAAAAGTAAGGAAGAAAAAGTAAGGGAGGAGAGAAGAGATGTGAGTGGAGTGAACATGGGAAAGGTTGAGGGAGGAACTGAGGTAGAGGGAGGTACGCAGGAACAGAAAACGGAGAGCGAACGGAAAGAGGGAAGTCAGGTGGGAAGAGAAGAAAGAGGAGGAGGAGTAGGAAGGAGTAGAGAGAGTAGGAGTAGACTAAATGAAAAGGAGTATAGTGTAAAGAAGTATAGGAGTAGAGTGATTATGTGTTATGGCTACTATGGGCCAGTAACCGAGTTCTTGATGTTATGAACTCTTTTACATATATCCGACCCCAAGTCGGTAGTAAGCTTTCAAGAACTGGCTATATCAAGGAGTTGTGCAATGAGCAAGTAGCGGGGGGGGGGGGGGGGGGGGAAGTGATACTCAATGCCCTTCACCAATATATATATTAATATTAAAGTATATTTACACTTATTTACAATAGCGTCTCTTTCACACAGAACACAAATTCTTTAGCAGTGTTCATCAACTCCAGTGATTCCACAATCCCAGTACTGTGGGAACCGACCTGTGAGATTTATATTTATTTAATTTATATGAATTTATATTTACGTTAATTTATATACTTTGATAGCAATTTGTATAATGATAAGTGGACTGTATTTCTGCAATAATCTCATAATCTCACAAATCGATCCTCTACACATTAGGGGGGGTTTATTAAATTAATATATATGCAGCCAATCAAACTACAGTATTAACTACATACATTGAAAAGGTTCCTTATCTTATAGTACAGCAGGTTAGTCCACCAGGTATAACTAGGGTGTAGACACCAAATTATCCTCTTTGAGGTAGCTTCCATCACCCAGTAACTGGTGCACAAAATCTTGCTTCCTCGTCTTGACCTGTCAAAAGGGCGCTAGCTGTGAAGCCAGGTTCTATATATGACAAGCTATATCAGAGAAAACACTATACATGGAACCTTAAAGACCTGGCTTAATTACCTTTAGTTTGAGGCTCCCACATGCTCTAACCGGGTCACCCTATATAATGACATTAATGGCCATAAATGAAAATAAACGGGTTTCGGAAAGAACACTTAACTTGATTTGTTGACAGCGTGTTGAAAATGGTACACCCTTGGTTTCCATAACACTACGTCCAAGTAAAATTAACAGGAGCCGCATTTGCTCCCGTGAGCCTCTGGTCTAGTATAACAACAATGGCTGCCCTCCTTCCTCACTCTGACGCCTAGCTTACATTGTCCAGATTTCAGAAAGTGATAGAAGGGTCACATTTACTCTACTTTAATATTGATAATTAAGTTAATTTATATAAGATGTTTTTGTGATGGTAAAGTCCAAAGACTAATGTATTTAAGAATAATTCCCACCATAATAGGTGGTGATTTATAATAGTATGTGGTGATGATATCCCGTTTTCTATAGACGGTAATTCCACTACAAGTTACGTTTTCTATGGGTAACTTGTTTATACAACACAGCTATTATCTGTCTGTATGATATATTAAATGGTGTCGGATTTTCCGACATAATTCCCCAGGGGCTGCTCACGGGTCGAAGTCCTAATTAGAACAGACGAACACCGATACTCCTCCTTCGAATTATTAGATTAATTTGATGTTAGTAGTTAGTAATCACACATTTGTGTGTCTGTTCGTACAGGACGGATGTCCCGTACTAGAGTTGCAAGGGTTAGAAGTCTAATGCGATTTCATTTCCCTGTTAACTCTTGAAAGGCTAATATTCAAGCCTAATTACATATTATTTAACCCAGAAGACTGAATGTGATCAAGTACTACAGTCAAGTATGATTCAGGGACTGCAGTGAGATCAGTGACATTAGATATAACTTGAAGTTTGTTCAGGTAACTAGTCACTGATATATAAACACTGAGGCCCAAGGAATACATCTTGATTAAATAATAAATGTATCAAATCAGTCATCAGATTTATTGGGGTTTAATTTAGTTAATTGTTTCAGAAGATTGAATAGCTCATCATTAAAGTAAAGTATGGTTCTGAGACTGCAGTGGGTTCAGTGACATTGGTCGCAGTGACTTGTAGCTGTTTTAGGCTACTGTTCACTGATTTGCCACTGAGGCCTCATGAACTCTTCTTCAGCTTTAAATGATGATACTAACATCAACCTCTGTTGGTATAGTCAGCTGTAATCTCCTTAGTATAATGCTACTGGAGAAATATAATCAGCTGACAAATTTAGATTTCTACTGGTATTGTTTATCTGCGGGCATAGGTCTCCTCAGGCTTGATACTGGGCCTGAGAGTAATTTACCTCCTGCAGAGTTTAACATGGTTATACCCTGATATTTAGTAGGGCTACCGATGAATCGATGGCAATAGTCTGTCCCTACAAGGAGACCGAAGTCAGTGAGGTGATCAAACTTAATATTATCTGCCAATTTTATTCCTCTATTTCTCAGGAATTTGGCTGTTGCTCTCAGACCTTGAACTTGTAGGTCTACTGGTATTTTGTCCACCACAATGGCTTGTACTCGACAGACGTACCTGCCTAAACGTACTGATGGTTGTACCACCTGGTAGACTTGAGGTCCTGCATCTGTTACAAACCCTGAGATGTTGAATGACGTCTGGGCTACAGGCCTTAATTGTAGTTCATCTGCCAACTTTTTAGTGACAAATGTTCTCTGGGATCCTTGGTCAAACAACCCACGGGTATGGACCTTGGCCCTCTTATTCAGGATGGTAATTTGGGCAGTAGGCAAAGTCGTATTACCTTTAGACTTTGCCGATTGGACACTCTTTGTTTGTTGCACCTTGCAGTACTGTACTGAGGTGGGAATGCTATCTTCCACCTTGGGGTTTGGAGACGTTGTTTTGGTGTCTCTGCACAATGCTGCATGGTGCTGACCTTTGTTACACCTATTACAGGTGTGTAATTGGGTATCACAGTCCTTGATGTTATGTTTCCTGAGGCACCTCGTGCAATGTTGCAAATCTTTGAGTCGCTCAACACGGGCATCACTATCAGGAAAATTAGAGCAGTGGTACATTGAATGTTTCTCATTGCAGAACAAACATGTTCCATAGCTTCCAGTACCCTTTGGTGTCACGTTCTTGGGTGACACAGGAACTATAGGCTTGGAGGGTCCCACTGCATATACGCCCACACTGCCACTGTTCCACTTTGGTGTTGAATTACATTGTCTAGATTGATTTGGAGTACCTTTGGTACTCTGTGGTTTACTATTATTGGTTTCTGAGGGTTTAGTTGGTGGTTTTAATTTGTCATGTGTTCGTAATTGATGAACTACTGACTTTAAACCTTCAGATATTTCATTCATGGATAAGATACTTTTATTGTAATGAGCACTCATTTGTCTCAATATGTCCCTAGGTATTTTCTCCTGGACAATTATTTTCAAGACCCACTCAGCCCGTTTGTATCTGCTGTCAGGCTGAGGGCATTGATCAATGATTCTACCTCCAGCTTGAAGAGTTGGAGTGAATCAGCTGAAGCCTCCGGTGGGGGTAAATGCAACAGCTCATGAACTAAATGTGATGTTCTTACTTCTGGATCAGCATAATTATCCTTGAGGAGTTTTACTGCCAGATCATAGCCGTCATTAGTTAATCTCAGATGGGATACTACTGTTTTAGCCTCACCTGATAATTGGCCTTGCAAATAAGAGAATTTACTACTCTTTGGTAAAGATTGTTTTGAGTCTACAAGGTCAACGAATTTGTTCCAAAATTCGTCCCAATCTTCCTCATCTTTTCCTGAGAAAGTGGGTAAATTAATTGGAGGGAGTCGAGCTTCTGCTTGACTCGTATTAGATGCAACTGTTGTTCTTGTTGCTGTTGCCTTGTTCTGGGCAATTAATTTGACATAAGGCTGTAACGTGGCCTGAGTGTGATCTTCATAATTCGCAAGATCAACCATAATGTCGTCTATTTCTGTTTCTGATAAATTGGTGTTGGCAAGTTCAGCCACATATGTTGCTATTTGACATTTGATTTGCTCAAATTTACCTGCAGCTGCTTGATAATAGCTTTCCAGGTCAGCATAATCAACTTGAGATTGTTGTGACAAATCTTCACATTTCTTGATCTGTCTTGTTAAGTGGCCTTTAAGACCTGCAAGGGTTCTTTTCATTCTCCCTGCATTATCCATACTGGCTCGTTGGTGAAGCCTTGTGGGACTTGTACTTGGGCTGCTCATAATACTGAACAAGCTCTAATGGTAGCCTAGGGTAAAATGCACTCACTAGGCAATAATCCTACCTCTACTAGAGGTTAGCACTTAAAATTAATACACATTATATATATACAATCATACACACTAATGATTTGAGTGATAAACCAGTGTCACTGGAAGTACCTTTAGGTTAGCTCTTCTATATCACCCTAGGATGGTAGAGACACTAATTAATCACTCAAAGGTGTAATGATCATAAGTAAATTATTATATATACAACTCAACTCGAGTTCATAAAAATTACACACAAAATAGGGTCTGCACCATTCATTAATGGTGTTAGGTTGTTGAATATAGTACAACTGACTATGGTAATAATGGGACTAGGATAGCAATAATAGTTCAACTAGTCATATCCTACCCTGTTGTGGGTTGGCAATTAGTAAATATTATACTGTGATCACTAGTGCAATATATATTAAATAATTCTCTATTATGAAGAAATAATATACACAATTATTGATAATAGCCTCTTAATTAGCCTCTATGAAACTTCTAATATTATCTAGAAGTATTAAACATTATTAGTGACCTCGCGAAATAAACTCCACAAAATTCGTAGATAATCTCTCGCGAAATGTAACACCACGAAATCCGTGAACCATCTCGCGACACAGTCACTAATTTGGCTGGCTTCTATATTAGCGCTGTCATTTCACAGAATAACACTCCACCAAATATCTGTGGGTGTGCATGAAACCGCTGACGAAGCTGAACTGAACTGAGCGGGGCTCGTGAACTCGCACGAGTCAACGCCGCCGTCATTGACTGCTGGCTTTGTTTAAATAACACTGCACTAGTATATTTAATGAATCCACTGGTTAGCTGGTTCATCCGGTACTAAGATGACCAAATGTGGGTTCAAAGGACCGAATAATCCGGTTCGAAGGACCAAATAATGTGGGAACCGACCTGTGAGATTTATATTTATTTAATTTATATGAATTTATATTTACGTTAATTTATATACTTCGATAGCAATTTGTATAATGATAAGTGGACTGTATTTCTGCAATAATCTCATAATCTCACAAATCGATCCTCTACACATTAGGGGGGTTTATTAAATTAATATATATGCAGCCAATCAAACTACAGTATTAACTACATACATTGAAAAGGTTCCTTATCTTATAGTACAGCAGGTTAGTCCACCAGGTATAACTAGGGTGTAGACACCAAATTATCCTCTTTGAGGTAGCTTCCATCACCCAGTAACTGGTGCACAAAATCTTGCTTCCTCGTCTTGACCTGTCAAAAGGGCGCTAGCTGTGAAGCCAGGTTCTATATATGACAAGCTATATCAGAGAAAACACTATACATGGAACCTTAAAGACCTGGCTTAATTACCTTTAGTTTGAGGCTCCCACATGCTCTAACCGGGTCACCCTATATAATGACATTAATGGCCATAAATGAAAATAAACGGGTTTCGGAAAGAACACTTAACTTGATTTGTTGACAGCGTGTTGAAAATGGTACACCCTTGGTTTCCATAACACTACGTCCAAGTAAAATTAACAGGAGCCGCATTTGCTCCCGTGAGCCTCTGGTCTAGTATAACAACAATGGCTGCCCTCCTTCCTCACTCTGACGCCTAGCTTACATTGTCCAGATTTCAGAAAGTGATAGAAGGGTCACATTTACTCTACTTTAATATTGATAATTAAGTTAATTTATATAAGATGTTTTGTGATGGTAAAGTCCAAAGACTAATGTATTTAAGAATAATTCCCACCATAATAGGTGGTGATTTATAATAGTATGTGGTGATGATATCCCGTTTTCTATAGACGGTAATTCCACTACAAGTTACGTTTTCTATGGGTAACTTGTTTATACAACACAGCTATTATCTGTCTGTATGATATATTAAATGGTGTCGGATTTTCCGACAAGTACCATGTCCACTCATACTGGCAATCACTGGCGAGTGCCCCTTTTCACATGAGCCAGTCCACCCCACACAGTGTCACGATGTGCCTACACTCCAGCTACTCACTGGCAGAGGGCTTCAGCAACACGCTGACAGGGGTCCTAAACTAACTCATACCGGGGTAGCTAACCCCCGGCAAAAGCCTCTAGTAGCTTGTTAGCAGCACTTCACAATAGGCACATCACTGTCTTCTGTAACCCTTGCTAGCCCGGGTACGCCGATCTTCACCAACACTGCGTATATCAGCAGCGAACACCCACTGCTCAGACTGACGGCGGCTACTTAGTCTTCTTGCAGGACCAAGCTAAGGACTCGTGGACTGCCTAAAGTAAACTGCCTTCCTCAGTACAACCGTCTCCATATGTCACCTCTGTGGACATAAAACGTCATTAATTAGATGAACAGTACACTGGGTAACCCTGGGAAAACACTTATTCACCGAGGAAACAATATTATGCTCTGTAGCCACAACCTAGATGGTGCTGATCTTGATACGCCAGCCACCAGAGGTTATCCACATCGACCTCTGTTTCTGACTAAGGCAGGAAACTGGGGCCGTTGTTTAAATGGAGCCCAAAACCAGGGGAGTTGGATGATGCTGGAATTGCCATTCCACACTCCGACGATGGTGTCGATACCGTAACACTATGATATTCTGACCGATGTTAATTACTTTACATATTTAACTACTGCCACCACCCTGTCATTCAACTAAGATCTTAACAAGCCTATTAAGCAATGTGACAGGGAAAATTACTTAAGGTCTTTAACTTTACATTTTCTCAATTCATGGTATATTATATAGAAAGGAAATTAACAAAACTCAAGATTGTTATTCAACACTTAGATATTTAATATACCAAAAGTATTTCCATCTCCAGCAATTTAAGTACTAGTTCTGCACTTTGGAACACTTTGCAAATTTACTATATCAACGCTGAATTAATCAACCCATACAAGCAACTAATCCACTTATATCGAATTATACATGGCTAACTGGTAACATATTACCCTACACTCGTCAACCAGTAAGACACTCTGGTTAAAGAAGGAATACTGACACACTCTTATCTCCAAACTCAGACCGATGCACCCTGATGGGTTACTGCACCCGACAGGGTGAAGATGGCAGGAGAGGCTGGTGGATGACTCTCTCTGTTGCAAAGGCTCGGCTCTGACTCTCATCTCTAAACTGCTGTACAAGGCACATATATCTGCTTCTTGCCACACCCCAGTCAGGGAGGGAAGGGGGGGGGATTGTACTATTCCTTGTGACCAAATAACGACTGAGACAGGCATAACTGATCCTTACCAACCCATGCTGGCTCACCAATACAAGGCTCCTTGTTGAAAAACTGCTGACGGCAGGTGTTGCGCCGCGTTCGTCCTCTATTATACCAACTCCTACACTTACTAAACACGCATACATGCACACACACACAGCTCAGGGTTCCAACCATCACAGGCTGGTAGTACACGGTGGCCCAGACCACTTTCAGAGGTCTGCATCTTCTTCTTTCTACTTCCTTCTGTCTTCTTTCTTAATTCTCGTTCATCCAGTGGGGTCGTCGACAGGACATCCTGGGGTCCGCTGGGCTCCAATAGGCTCGCCTGGGATTGGTAATCGGCAACACGAGGTCCACTTGGGTCGTCTAAATAATGACAGACAATCAGAGCCCACTGTAGTCCACTTGGGGTCCACTGGGGTTGCCATGCAATGATGACAGGCAACATGGGGTCCACTGGGGTTCATTGTTGATGGACCGATGGTAATGGACAAGGCTGGGATCATCGTTCTTCTTTCACAACCAGTGGGGTTGTCGACAGGACAACCTGGGGACCGCTGGGGTCCTGATAGTAGTGGAACATCGTCATCTGGGTTCCAATTTGGGGTACCCTGGTGATATTGGGATCTGTTGAGGATAGCCTGAGAGGCGGAACCTCCATAAGTGCATGCTGGTGTCGTACTTGAGGAGTGACTGAATGTGTCACTCGTGAAGCCTCTCTGTGGGGAACGACCCGAGGACCGTCCCGTGGTGTGTCTAGACTTGTAGTGCCCCACCATTGGTCCACAGCTGCTCGCTGAACGTCTGTGTGAGGGATGACCTTGAGAGAGACTACTGCTCCGCCCTGGTAGTCGCGGAGGCTCTTGGTAGCCAAAACTCTCGTCCTCCCCCGGGAGTCTTCAAACATAACTCCTCCACTCCAACCCGAGAAAAGAGTGTAAGAGCCACACTATGCTGTCCAGGACCAGGTGTCAACAATTAAATGTGCTACAACGAGCATAGTCTTCCCCAAGCCAAGTACTGTTGAGCATTGGCCTGACTGATCTATAATCCCTATCATAATGAAGATTAACTCCCCAAAAACTACATCTCTAACTCCTAACTTCCCTCACAACTTAACAAAATATAAAAAATAATCACTTATACTATATCAAATCTTAACCTGACTATTAATTTGTAGGTTTCTAATTTTAAGAGTTTAATTCTAGGTTATTTTAATTCAATTCAACGCTTTTTCTCGTTTGGATTAAAACTACGATTGTTCCACAACAGTCCACGACTGGTAACTACGTCTGACCTACCCTTGAGGTCACACATCCAACACCACCAGCTGCCCTACCGAAGACACAATTCCCGATCAGAATTTTTTAGATAAGCTCCACTGCTAAACCTTAGCTCCTCTATGAAGAAGACTCAGTAATGCTCTAGGTGATTTTGCACTGTCCACTACCTTCACGTCAGGATCTAGAACACGAGGCAACTCCATGTACCTCAGAATTTATCAACAGAGTGTCCACTATCAACAATTCCCAGACAATCTGCCAATCAGACTGCTGCGCAACCCATAAACTCGGTTGTACACCCCATAAAGCTGTGCAGAGAAACGAGAACTAATGTCTGTCCATAGATTTCAGAATGGAGCGCAAACGCCGAAACTCTCTTTAATTTACGAATTATGTAATTTAAACAACGATTCTTAAAAAAAATAAGTGTGGCTCCAAGCAACGAAAAATGCGAGCCCGCTTAATCCAACGCATATTCCCTACACTTTATAGTAGTTCTCTTATTGACAGGGCGAGACACCTGTTATCGCGCCAGATCTGATGTAATAGGTGTTGTTATAAGATGTGTTATCTTAGGAACATGCTTAGTGCATACAGAAGTGGGCTTATCAATACTTAATCGCTAATTAACTGCGATTATCAGTGATAGGCATCTGTGTTTGTGTGGTGTAACCCTAATTGTGCTTACTTGGGGTCGAGCTTCAGTTCTTGGGCCCCGCCTCTCAGTAGATAAGTGAGCTTATCAGTACTTAATCGCTACTTAAATGTGATTATCAGTGATAGGCATCAGTGTTTGAGTGGTGTAACACTAATTGTGCATACTTGGGGTCGAGCTTCAGTTCTTGGGCCCCGCCTCTCATTGGAAGTGTGTGCGTGTGCGTACGTGCGCGTGAGGGAGTAAGCTCACCTAGTTGTACTCATCTCGGGGTTTGAGGGGTGTAACCCTAATTGTGCTTACGGGGAGGTTGGACTTCAGTTCCTGGGCCCCACCTGATTTTAAACATGTTTTGAACGTGTGTGTGTGTGTGTGTGTGTGTACTCACCTAGTTGTACTCACCTAGTTGTGTTTGCGGGGGTTGGGCTCTGGCTCTTTGGTCCCGCCTCTCAACCGTCAATCAACAGGTGTACAGATTCCTGAGCCTATCGGGCTCTGTCATATCTACATTTGAAACTGTGTATGGAGTCAGCCTCCACCACATCACCCCCTAATGCATTCCATTTGTCAACCACTCTGACACTAAAAAAGTTCTTTCTAATATCTCTGTGGCTCATTTGGGCACTCAGTTTCCACCTGTGTCCCCTTGTGCGTGTTCCCCTTGTGCGTGTTCCCCTTGTAGAATCGGCTCTTATAAACAATGTACCCAACATGAACTTGAGTCCTGGCTTTGTTGCTGTGGACTCTTCCCTTTCACAGTATATACTCAAATGCTCTAATCTTTCTAACAAACGTGACTTAACATAAGCTTTCCCCCTTCCATTTCTTTCTTTCTCTTTCCTTTTCTTTCTCTCTTCTCCCTTTTTCTGTTCATTGTCTTCTCCTACGCTCCCTTGCTATCCTCTTCTTTTTCCTATTACTATCTCCTTCGGTGGTTATAATAGGAGCTGCCTCGTATGGGCCAATAGGCCTGCTGCAGTTCTCATTACTACTATCCCCTACACCTGACTTTCCTCCTCAGATCTCTCTTCCCTATTTATTGCCTGTCCCTACCTCCTCATCACAATCGACTTGAGAATGGTCCAGGACGGACCCAAACGTCGTCGTCCCTTCAAATTCTAGTGTGTGGTCTGGTCAACATACTTCAGCCACGTTATTGTGACTCATCGCCTGCATAGCTAGCTCTAATATCTGAAATCCCACGTAATTGGGATAAATAATTTTAATAAGAGGTTTAGCGCTGGTTGTAAGTAACTTATTCTCTGACAAATAAACTGCACGCTTAAATAGTGGACTTCTCACCTCACGCAAAAATGACCTCGGGTTGGTCACTAGTTTAGTGGATGTTGCATACTTAGAAGTGTTTAACAGAGTCTTTCCAAATACTGAATTAGTGAGCAACTTGAAGAGTTGCTTCCTGTCCTTACCTGAAGCCTCATTCCGATTTTGTATGTTTTTTTCTACAAAATTTTTGAGGAACTCTCTTTGGGAGTTTTCGTAAATGCTGTGGATCCTTTCAATTTCCAACCCAATGTCAATAAACAGCTGCAAAAGAGGAAGGGAAATAAAATAGTTCTTTTTAGGTGAATGATCCCCAACTAATTTAATATTATGGAGTAGAAGTAGTTTTGTAATGCCATTGGGCTGTAAAAGTGCTTTACTGAAGGCAGATATGTCTACCATCTGCACCTCCTTATGGCTAAGACATAGAGGCAGGTCATCTGTTAATCTAGCCAGATCGGGTCTTATTTGTTTTGTGTCTATCAATAACCAATACCCCTTGTTGGATGTGAAAGGTTTCTCATGGAACAGCCTGTCTTCCCTTATTAATATGTTCATTTCATCATATGAAAGTTTTCTTATGCCACCATAAGGGAGTATTTTGTCATGCAGCTTCCATACAGACTGTTAAAGTCTAAGTATAGAAGATTGCTGCTAACATCTACTTGTGGGTCAAAGGAAGGAGTGATGTGTTTATTGTTAGCTTTAACACAGCTCCTCACAGCTGTTGTAAAGCCGCCTCTTATGTTTGTTGCTAGTAAATTGTGCAGTGTGACATCCGCACACAGTTCTAACGTTATTTTACTTGACTTTAAAAAGCAGTCATAAGCATACCCAGGAAGGCTGCAGTAGTGGGTCATTTCTAGCTGATATATGTCTAAAAGTATTTCCCTGTGGAGTGCAAAAATGTCAGCTAGAAAACCCACATCACAAACTAGATAAACTAGTAAGTAATCTTTAAGGTTTTTACAACCTGTTGTGTTCCAGACTAATTTTGCCTGAGCGTATTCATCCGCACTGATGTGAGACTGACTCAAACTACTATAAAGCCTGTCTATTGGCGGAAGTGAGGTTTCACTGAAATCACTAATTTTCTTAGGGTATTCATAGGGAAATATTTGTTTGCCATTCTACAAATGTTGATGACTGTTTACAAGCAGGTGCTCTATCATTTTACGGGTAAAATTTATGGGACTTGAAGAATCAATATGTGACCGAGCCAGTGAAGATAGACTTCCTGATATGAAAGCATGAGAGTCAATAAATCTAAGCATACCAATTTCTACTTTTAGAAATTTTCTGCCGTCTTTCATTAACAGATTGCTTCGTTGCTGTTTTTTTCTTAATTTCAAATTCTTTTATAATAAGTCCCATATCGTATGGCATATTATGAGCTATTAATATGAGAAATTTGATTTAATTTTTGTGGCGTAAATTGCAATTATTACAAAGAGCTCCTATGTAATTGTTGTTGTCTTTAAGATGGTCGTGGTGTTTGTCCTTGTAATTATCATCTGTGAATGTCTCCTCACAAAACTGACAATGTGTTTGTTTTCTAAAGTGATCTAAATCCTCGGTGGTCATATGAATTGCAAAATAAGGAAGATTTGCTTTAATGTTTTTCCATACTCTAGCCACTCGCCTCATAAAATGTATGACACTATCCTCCCCAAAATGAGTGTGTTTATCAACCACTTGTTTGTTTCTATCAACTAACAGATAACTGTAAGCTATAGCTCTATGTCTGGCTGTGGCCGACCCACTCACATCGCTAACGTCCAATAGGGATTCAAAATCAAAATAACACAAATGCGAAGGACTATACCCCTTGCTGGTGTTTTTAAATTTGAGTGTGTCTCCTTCCTTAGGGTAAATGATTTTCTGTGTGATACTGCACGATCTTTCGTGATCAATTCATCCTGCTCATGGTATTCTGAAAGGCATTTGCGGCAGAATACTGTATTTATTGAGTGGCTACGAGCAAAGTTTCTTAGGAAAGCAGACAGGTCTTTTATTAAAGCCACATGACTTTCTCCCAGCAGTAACAAAGGTACAATGGTAGGGTGCTGTTTGGCCCCACGGCGACATAAGGTTATGTGATACACTTCATCTGAATATTTACTTACAGAGTACAAGTATATGCTTAATTCATTAAGCCTTTCTAATCTGCTGATGTCCTCCCACGAAAGTGGGAGATTTAAATGCTCATAGTTAACAAATTAGCTAACTCTATTAGGAGAGTCCATCAGCCTCCCTATGCGTTTCCATGACCAATTACGTTGTTGGGCCTTAAAAGCTGCTAAGCAATTATTAATGCAACTTTCATTATTGTTTTGTGGATTAAAAACTTTAGTCTTGCCCCTTAGGAACTGTGGATATGGGACATATGTTCCCTATTCTGCTGCGAATGAAGTTATTACAAAATACAAGTTTTAAAAATTTAATATTGTGAGGAATGAAGCCACTTCCTTCAGTCTCAGAGAGTAAAGTCTCTAAACGAGACATTAGGTATTTAATCCAAAATTCTAGCACATCCCCAATGTCTTCAAGTGTAACTATGCGTGAGGGGGTAGTTATGTAATGATCTCTCAGCTCATCATTAACGACTCCTTGTTTTAAAAGGGTTAATTTCACCTCTAGCTCTATTTTGAAAGATGGAGTAAAATTGCAATGTTTAGACAGGGACTCCATATATGAGTGTATTTGTTCTAAGAAATGCTGCCGAAAATTACTCATTAAACCTATAGGGTCTGCTGCATATTCTCGGGGTATAGAGTATTGCCGTCTCGTGAACAGATCCCCCAGAGACCCTTGTCTATCAATAATATGTGGCGCTTCTATTGCTGTATTTTCTTCTTCATTGCTTGAATTGAGATTTTCATCTGAGTTGTCTGTCTCTAAACTTTTACCTTGTGTGAAAATGCCACCAGGTCTCTCTTGGAGATTATGACTCACGCTAATACCACTAGGCCCCGCTTGAGGGCTATGACACATGACATCACCACTAGGCCCCGCTTGAGAGCTATGACACATGACATCACCACTAGGCCCTGCTTGAGGGCTATGACACATGACATCACCACTAGGCCCCGCTTGAGGACTATGACACATGACATCACCACTAGGCCCTGCTTGAGGACTATGACACATGACATCACCACTAGGCCCTGCTTGAGGGCTATGACACATGACATCACCACTAGGCCCCGCTTGAGAGCTATGACACATGACATCACCACTAGGCCCTGCTTGAGAGCTATGACACATGACATCACCACTAGGCCCTGCTTGAGGACTATGACACATGACATCACCACTAGGCCCTGCTTGAGGACTATGACACATGACATCACCACTAGGCCCTGCTTGAGGGCTATGACACATGACATCACCACTAGGCCCTGCTTGAGGGCTATGACACATGACATCACCACTAGGCCCTGCTTGAGAGCTATGACACATGACATCACCACTAGGCCCCGCTTGAGAGCTATGACACATGACATCACCACTAGGCCCTGCTTGAGGACTATGACACATGACATCACCACTAGGCCCTGCTTGAGGACTATGACACATGACATCACCACTAGGCCCTGCTTGAGGGCTATGACACATGACATCACCACTAGGCCCTGCTTGAGGACTATGACACATGACATCACCACTAGGCCCTGCTTGAGGGCTATGACACATGACATCACCACTACCCAGCAAACACAAATCATCTACACAACGTTCGCCTATCTCTTCCCATAGGTGTGGGAATGATTTGCATTGAGAATGGTGCAGGAGAGCCTTTGAGAAACTTTTACTCAAAAAATCCAAACACAAAGGTTTAATTATAAATTGTTTTTCTACAATTATTTTCTTCCAAATGTAAAACAAATAGTTTTTACATGTTTAAATATAAAAATTATGGTGTTTTTTTGTAAAATTCATTAATAAATTGTGAATGATATATATTGGCTGAGTGAAACCTTTAAAATCCATTTAGTTATAATATGAACAAAAAAAAGTAGTTTTCCAAATTTTCTAAAAATCGCTCTTTTTAACACAATTTGACTCCTTATGCATTCCACTAAACACTAATATCATGTTTAAATATATAATTTATGTATTATTCCCTAAGATAATTTATATAAATTATAAAAGTTGCTGGAAAGTGGTGAGAAAGAATCTGAAAACGTTTTGTTGTCTTATATTGGCGTGTTCTTATTAACTAGAGTGAGTAAGAGTGAGCGAGAGTGGGTAAGAGTGAGTAAGAGTGACTGAAGGTGAGTGAGAGTGCCAGAGAGTGTGTAAGTGTGAGTAAGAGTGAGTATAAGTAAGAGTGACTGAGAGTGACAGAGTGAGTAAGAGTGAGAGTAAGGGTGACAGAATGAGTAAGAGTGAGAGTAAAGTGATTGAGAGTAAGGGTGAGTATGAGAGTAAGAGTGATTGAGAGTTAGAGTGAGAGTAAGAGTGATTGAGAG
Source organism: Procambarus clarkii (assembly GCF_040958095.1). Taxonomy (NCBI): domain Eukaryota; kingdom Metazoa; phylum Arthropoda; class Malacostraca; order Decapoda; family Cambaridae; genus Procambarus; species Procambarus clarkii. Next base: position 898,454 of record NC_091223.1, read on the forward strand.
TTAGTGAGAGTAAGAGTGATTGAGAGTAAGAGTGATTGAGAGTAAGAGTGATTGAGAGTAAGAGTGATTGAGAGTAAGAGTGATTGGGAGTAAGAGTGATTGAGAGTAAGAGTGATTGGGAGTAAGAGTGATTGGGAGTAAGAGTGAGAGTAAGAGTGATTGAGAGTAAGAGTGAGTAAGAGTAAGAATGAGAGTAAGAGTGATTGAGAGTAAGAGTGATTGGGAGTAAGAGTGATTGGGAGTAAGAGTGAGAGTAAGAGTAAGAATGAGAATAAGAGTGATTGAAAGTAAGAGTGATTGGTAGTAAGAGTAAGAGTAAGAATGAGAGTAGGAGTGATTGAGAGTAGGAGTGAATGGGAGTAGGAGTGATTGGGAGTAAGAGTGATTGAGAGTAAGAGTAATTGAGAGTAAGAGTATGAGAGTAAGAGTGAGAGTGAGTATGAATGGGTAAGGGTGACTGAGAGTGAGTAAGAGTGACAGAGTAAGAATGACAGTAAGAGTGATAGAGAGTAAGAGTGACAGAGAGTAAGAGTGACAGAGAGTAAGAGTGACAGAGTAAGAGTGACAGAGAGTAAGAGTGACAGAGAGTAAGAGTGACAGAGAGTAAGAGTGACAGAGAGTAAGAGTGACAGAGAGTAAGAGTGACAGAGTAAGAGTGAGTATGAGAGTGAGTTAGGATGACTGAGAGAAAGAGTGAGTAATAGTGCATAAGAGTGATTGAGAGTTAGAGTGAGAGTAAGAGTGCTTGAGAGTTAGTGAGAGTAAGAGTGATTGAGAGTAAGAGTGATTGAGAGTAAAAGTGATTGAGAGTAAGAGTGATTGAGAGTAAGAGTGATTGGGAGTAAGAGTGATTGAGAGTAAGAGTGATTGGGAGTAAGAGTGATTGGGAGTAGGAGTAAGAATGAGAATAAGAGTGATTGAGAGTAAGAGTGAGTAAGAGTAAGAATGAGAGTAAGAGTGATTGAGAGTAAGAGTGATTGAGAGTAAGAGTGATTGAGAGTAAGAGTGATTGGGAGTAAGAGTGATTGAGAGTAAGAGTGATTGGGAGTAAGAGTGATTGGGAGTAGGAGTAAGAATGAGAATAAGAGTGATTGAGAGTAAGAGTGAGTAAGAGTAAGAATGAGAGTAAGAGTGATTGAGAGTAAGAGTGATTGAGAGTAAGAGTGATTGAGAGTAAGAGTGATTGGGAGTAAGAATGAATGGGAGTAAGAGTAAGAGTGAGAGTAAGAGTGATTGGGAGTAGGAGTGATTGGGAGTAGGAGTGATTGGGAGTAAGAGTGATTGAGAGTAAGAGTAATTGAGAGTAAGAGTATGAGAGTAAGAGTGAGAGAGTGAGTATGAATGGGTAAGGGTGACTGAGAGTGAGTAAGAATGACAGAGTAAGAGTGACAGAGAGTAAGAGTGACAGAGAGTAAGAGTGACAGAGAGTAAGAGTGACAGAGTAAGAGTGACAGAGAGTAAGAGTGACAGAGAGTAAGAGTGACAGAGAGTAAGAGTGCCAGAGAGTAAGAGTGACAGAGAGTAAGAGTGACAGTGTAAGAGTGACAGAGTAAGAGTGACAGAGTAAGAGTGACAGAGAGTAAGAGTGACAGAGAGTAAGAGTGACAGAGAGTAAGAGTGACAGAGTAAGAGAGTGAGAGTGTTTATGAGAGAGTTAAGAGTGTGAGGTGTGTGAGTGTAGCAGGCCAGGGAGGCAGGATGTGTGGTCACAGGCGAGGCCTAGGCCTCGTGATCTCTAATGTTGGTTTTTATATATATGTTGGATTTTTTGTCCTGTTTCAAATTATAATTATTTAGCAGGAATGTAATAAGATATTGCACAGTATTAATGTGACAATAATATATGCATTATTTCCTTGATAATCAAACTTGTTGTTCAAAGATAATATACAATCTTTGAAGGAAACATTTTGAGAGCGCGAGCTGGCAACACTAGGCTGGTGGTGGTGAGAGAGACATATGGTTAGTTGTTCTCAGACCTTCAGTGGTGAAGGGTGTGTCCCAGCTGGCCGCCACCAGCCGCCACCCGCCGCCCACCACCAGCCGCCACCCGCCACCACCCACCACCAGCCGCCACCCACCACCAGCCGCCACCCGCCACCACCCACCACCACCCACCACCAGCCGCCACCCGCCACCACCCACCACCAGCCGCCACCCGCCACCACCAGCCGCCACCCGCCACCAGCCGCCACCCACCACCAGCCGCCACCCGCCGCCACCCACCGCCACCCACCACCCGCCGCCACCCGCCACCCACCACCAGCCGCCACCCACCACCAGCCGCCAAACGCCACCACCCACCACCAGCCGCCACCCGCCACCACCCACCACCAGCCGCCACCCGCCACCACCCACCACCAGCCGCCACCCGCCACCACCCACCACCAGCCGCCGCCACCCTCCACCGCCACTCACCACCCGCCGCCACCACCCACCACCCGCCGCCACCCGCCACCCACCACCAGCCGCCACCCGCCACCACCCACCACCAGCCGCCACCCACCACCAGCCGCCACCCGCCACCACCCACCACCAGCCGCCACCCACCACCAGCCGCCACCCGCCACCACGCACCACCAGCCACCCGCCGCCACCCGCCGCCACCCACCGCCACCCACCACCAGCCGCCACCCGCCGCCACCCACCGCCACCCACCACCAGCCGCCACCCGCCACCAGCCGCCACCCGCCACCACCCACCACCAGCCGCCACCCGCCACCACCCACCACCAGCCGCCACCCGCCACCACCCACCACCAGCCGCCGCCACCCTCCACCGCCACTCACCACCCGCCGCCACCACCCACCACCCGCCGCCACCCGCCACCCACCACCAGCCGCCACCCGCCACCACCCACCACCAGCCGCCACCCACCACCAGCCGCCACCCGCCACCACCCACCACCAGCCGCCACCCACCACCAGCCGCCACCCGCCACCACGCACCACCAGCCACCCGCCGCCACCCGCCGCCACCCACCGCCACCCACCACCAGCCGCCACCCACCACCAGCCGCCACCCGCCACCAGCCGCCACCCGCCACCACCCACCACCAGCCGCCACCCGCCACCACCCACCACCAGCCGCCACCCGCCACCACCCACCACCAGCCGCCACCCGCCACCACCCACCACCAGCCGCCACCCGCCACCACCCACCACCAGCCGCCGCCACCCTCCACCGCCACTCACCACCCGCCGCCACCCTCCACCGCCACTCACCACCCGCCGCCACCACCCACCACCCGCCGCCACCCGCCACCCACCACCAGCCGCCACCCGCCGCCACCCACCGCCACCCACCACCAGCCGCCACCCGCCGCCACCCACCGCCACCCACCACCAGCCGCCACCCGCCACCAGCCGCCACCCGCCACCACCCACCACCAGCCGCCACCCACCACCACCCACCACCAGCCGCCAGCCGCCACCACCCACCACCAGCCGCCACCCGCCACCACCCACCACCAGCCGCCGCCACCCTCCATCGCCACTCACCACCCGCCGCCACCACCCACCACCCGCCGCCACCCGCCACCCACCACCAGCCGCCACCCGCCACCACCCACCACCAGCCGCCACCCGCCACCACCCACCACCAGCCGCCACCCGCCACCACCCGCCACCAGCCACCGCCACCCACCACCGCCACTCACCACCCGCCGCTACCACCCACCACCAGCCGCCACCCGCCACCAGCCACCACCAGCCGCCACCTGCCACCACCCACCACCCGCCGCCACCCGCCACCCACCACCAGCCGTAACCCGCCGCCACCCGCCACCACCCACCACCAGCCGCCACCTGCCACCACCCACCACCAGCCGCCACCAGCCGCCACCCGCCACCAAACACCGCCACCCATCACCGCCACCCGCCGCCACCACCCACCACCACCACCCACCACCACCAGCCGCCGCCGCCGCCACCACCACCACCGCCGCCACCACCCATCACCGCCACCACCACCACCGCCGCCGCCACCACCCATCACCGCCGCCGCCGCCACCACCCACCACAGCCGCCGCCGACACCACCGCCACCACCCACCACAGCCGCCACCACCACCCACCACCACCACCCACCACCGCCGCCACCACCAGCCGCCACCGCCCGCCACCAGCCGCCATCACCACCACCACCACCACCAGCTGCCACCACCACCAGCCGCCACCACCACCACCAGCCGCCATCACCGCCACCAGCTGCCACCACCACCAGCCGCCATCACCGCCACCAGCTGCCACCACCACCAGCCGCCACCACCAGCCGCTACCACCGCCACCACCACCTGCCACCACCACCTGCCACCAGCCGCCACCACCGCCCGCTATCAGCCGTCACCGCCCGTTGCCACAGTCGCCACCGCAAGCCGCCACCGCCAGCCGCCACCAGCCCCCCCCACCGCCGATCGTCACCACCCACCACAGCCGCCGCCGCCCGCCACCGCCCGCCACCGCCCGCCACCACCCACCACAGCCGCCACCACCCACCACCCACCACCACCAGCCGCCGCCGCCACCCACCACCCGCCGCCACCACCACCACCAGCCGCCGCCGCCACCACCACCCACCACCACCGCCGCCACCACCACCCACCACCACCAGCCGCCGCCGCCGCCACCACCACCCACCACCACCGCCGCCACCACCACCCACCACCACCACCGCCGCCACCACCACCCACCACCACCAGCCGCCGCCGCCACCACCACCCACTACCACCGCCGCCACCACCCTCCACCACCAGCCGCCGCCGCCACCACCACCCACCACCGCCACCACCCACCACCGCCAGCCGCCACCACTCATCACAGACGCCGCCACCCGCCACCGCCCGCCACCACCGCCAGACACAGCCGCCCGTGTCCGCCCCCGCCGCCACTGTCCGCCACCGCCGCCACTGTCCGCCACCGCCGCCACTGTCCGCCACCGCCGCCACTGTCCGCCACCGCCGTCACTGTCCGCCACCGCCGCCACTGTCCGCCACCGCCACCACTGTCCGCCCGCCGCCACCACTGTCCGCCCGCCGCCACCACTGTCCGCCCGCCGCCACCACTGTCCGCCCGCCGCCACCACTGTCCGCCCGCCGCCACCACTGTCCGCCCGCCGCCTCCACTGTCCGCCCGCCGCCTCCACTGTCCGCCCGCCGCCTCCATTGTCCTCCCGCCGCCGCCACTATCCGCCACAGCCGCCACTGTCCGCCCGCCGCCACTGTCTGCCCGCCGCCACTGTCCGCCCGCCACTGTCCGCCCGCCGCCACTGTCTGCCCGCCGCCACTGTCCGCCCGCCACTGTCCGCCCGCCGCCAACCCTGTCCGCCCGCCGCCACTATCCGCCACCGCCGCCACTGTCCGCCCGCCGCCACTGTCCGCCCGACGCCACTGTCCGCCCGCCGCCACTATCCGCCACCGCCGCCACTGTCCGCCCGCTGCCACTATCCGCCACCGCCACCACTGTCCGCCACCGCCACCACTGTCTGCCACCGCCACCACTGTCCGCCCGCCGCCACCACTGTCCGCCCGCCGCCACCACTGTCCGCCCGCCGCCACCACTGTCCGCCCGCCGCCTCCACTGTCCGCCCGCCGCCACCACTGTCCGCCCACCGCCGCCACTGTCCGCCCACCGCCACCACTGTCCGCCCGCCGCCACCACTGTCCGCCCGCCGCCACCACTGTCCGCCCACCGCCGCCACTGTCCGCCCGCCGCCGCCACTGTCCGCCCGCCGCCGCCACTGTCCGCCCGCCGCCGCCACTGTCCGCCCGCCGCCACTGTCCGCCCGCCGCCACTATCCGCCACCGCCGCCACTGTCCGCCACTCTCCGCCGTCCAGCCTCCCCTCTCTCCGTTAGTAAATAATTATAATTGTTAGTAAATAATAAAAGAAATATAAATTATTAGATTTTTTTTACCCTTAAATTGGTTTTAATATTTAAATTGAAAATAATAATATAATATAAAATATAATAAAAATAATATAATATAAAATATAATTTAATTTCAAGAAACTTAACTTTAAACACAAAGATGTGAAAATGGTTCAGATTATTGGCTCAAACCTTTCATAAGAGATTCATATTGGTGTATGAATGGATTATGAATGACTCATGTTAGGAGTGTAAAGTTGCCACAACATCTCAAATTAGTGTTAGATACATATGCCTTGGTTATAAGTTTTGGAAACCTATTTAAGTCCACACACAATATCGTATCTGATACGATAAAACAAACGTTTCCAATACTTTCAAATACTTTCCAGATATGTTGTGGCAACCTAAAATTGTTTGCTGGGTAGGCCCTGCTTGAGGGCTATGACACATGACATCACCACTAGGCCCTGCTTGAGGGCTATGACACATGACATCACCACTAGGCCCCGCTTGAGGGCTATGACACATGACATCACCACTAGGCCCCGCTTGAGAGCTATGACACATGACATCACCACTAGGCCCCGCTTGAGGGCTATGACACATGACATCACCACTAGGCCCCGCTTGAGGACTATGACACATGACATCACCACTAGGCCCCGCTTGAGGGCTATGACACATGACATCACCACTAGGCCCTGCTTGAGGGCTATGACACATGACATCACCACTAGGCCCTGCTTGAGGGCTATGACACATGACATCACCACTAGGCCCCGCTTGAGGGCTATGACACATGACATCACCACTAGGCCCCGCTTGAGGACTATTACACATGACATCACCACTAGGCCCCGCTTGAGGGCTATGACACATGACATCACCACTAGGCCCTGCTTGAGGGCTATGACACATGACATCACCACTAGGCCCCGCTTGAGGGCTATGGCACATGACATCACCACTAGGCTCCGCTTGAGGGCTTTTACACCGGTCATCAGTACCTCCAGTGCAAATCTGTGTGTGTTTTAAGGAAGCATGTTGGCACACGGGCGTCTTACAGAAACTGCAGATGAAAGATGTGTGAGGTTTGGAAGATGGAAGGCCACACGCAGCACACTGAAGGGTCTGTCGTGTGTTGTATGATGTCCTCGGCCTACTACATTGACGCAAATGCACCCCACACGACTCCAGACACACATCTCGACTGCAGTAGGAACATGTGAACAACAAATGTCGCTCCCAGGATAGCGCTTGTCTTCTACACACTTCACAATATGTCAGCTGTCCACTCATTTTACCTAAATATAAACAAAAAGACTTATTAGCCTTATAAGTTCCACACACACACACACACACACACACACACACACACACACACACACACACACACACACACACACACACACACACACACACACACACACACACACACACACACACACACACACACACACACACACACACACACACACACACACACACACACACACACACACACACACACACAAGTAACAGGGGAACAGGGAAAAGTTCAGGCGACGAAATGAAGGAAATGTTCGCCCAGTTTCTGGAGGACATCAAGAGTGAGATGCAGGAAATGATGCAGGAAATGAAGAATGAAATAAGCAACCTAAAAAGAGCTGACAGCAGCAAAGGAGAAGATTAGAGCCCTCAAAGAGAACAGTATCGATGCTGAGACTCAGATAACCACCCAGGGAGGTGGTGGTAACAGTACTTTGGAAGAGAATGCCACATTAAAAGCAACATTTGCAGAAATGCTAAAAAAAAAACTATGAAGTAATGTCTACAGTGATGGAGGTAGCCATGAAAGCAGCCACCTCACAGGAAGCGGCACGCTCCACTACCCAGGTGCTGGAAAGGAAAAGAGCAGTGGTAGCTGTAGGTATTAAAGAGCAGGAAGGCTCAAATAGGAAAGAGTGGAATGATAAGGACAAAGCGGCAGTGAATGAAATACTGAAGGCACTAGACATGGAAGGGGCTGAGCATAGCATTGAGAAGGTTTTCAGGTTAGGCTTGTGCAAAAAAGACCGAGACCGTGTGTTAAAGATAGTGTTTTCAAACGAGAGCACAAAGGACACGATTCTAACAAAGAAAAGCCACCTGCAACATGTGGGAGAATTCAAAAAAGTATTCCTCCAGAGGGACATGACGAGGGAGGAGAGGGCTATGGCGGCAGAAGCAAGGAAGAAGCGCAGAGCGAGAGGGGAAAACCAGGAAACCACAGCTCCCAACACATCACCCCCAGAGGTGAGGGGGGAACCTACAACCAGCTACCCAGTAACACGAGCGGGGAGGGCAACCCCACCACCCTCCTCTGCATAGAAAACCCCCCTTTCTTTTAAAGATAGTGTTTTCAAACGAGAACACAAAGGACACGATTCTAACAAAGAAAAGCCACCTGCAACATGTGGGAGAATTAAAAAAAGTATTCCTCCAGAGGGACATGACGAGGGAGGAGAGGGCCATGGCGGCAGAAGCAAGGAAGAAGCGCAGAGCGAGAGGGGAAAACCAGGAAACCACAGCTCCCAACACATCACCCCCAGAGGCGAGGGGGGGAACCCACAACCAGCTACCCAGTAACACGGGCGGGGAGGGCAACCCCACCACCCTCCTCTGCATAGAAAACCCATCTTTTCCTTCCTGTCCTCCCGCCCCGTTCACCCCATACCCTTCCTGTCCTTCCCCCTTCACTTGACCCCCCACCCCTCATCCCAGTATCCTCTGCAACCCTGGCAGCCACCTCACAAATCCTCACACCCATGGTACAGCTTCCTCCACCAGCATAACATTCACCAAGGAGGAGATTTGAGAAGGGACAGAAGAAAGTGAGCCTCAAGGCAATGTACACTAACATAGATAGTATTACAAATAAGGCAAATGAACTTGGAGAATGGGTACTAGAGGAAAACCCAGACATATTAGCTCTCACAGAAACAAAGCTGACGAAAACAATAACAAATGCAGTGTTCCCACAGGACTATTATGTTATGAGGAAAGAGAGAGAAGGAAGAGGTGGTGGTGGTGTAGCTCTGCTGGTAAGAAAAGGCTGGGATTTTGAGGAGTTGGTTGTTCAGGGATGTGAAGCTTTCAGTGACTACATAATAGGAACAATAAAAAACTGAAGGGCAAAAAATTATAGTCGTAGTCATATATAATCCACCACCAAATGACAGAAGACCCAGACAGGAATATGATAGAAACAATATGGCCACCATTAACATAATAGAGAGAGCAGCTTCTGTTGCTAGCAGGAATGGATCTGGACTTCTAATCATGGGAGACTTCAACCATGGGAAGATAGATTGGGAGAATAGAGACCCCCATGGAGGACCAGAAACATGGAGAGCTAAGCTGCTGGACGTGGCAACAAGAAACTTTCTAAGCCAGCACATCAGGGATCCAACAAGAATGAGAGGAGAGGATGAACCAGCCTTGCTTGATCTGATATTTACCCTAAATGAGTCGGATATAAGGGAAGTTAAGTTGGAAGCCCCCTTGGGAATGAGTGATCATAGGGTATTGAGCTTTGAGTACCTGGTTGAGCTGGGAAATCAAAGAAAAACCAAAAAAGAAAAAATCACAACCAAAAAAGAACTGGGAACCAAAATGTTGGTGTACCGAAATGGAAACTATGAGGAAATGAATAAATTCCTATGGGATATACATTGGGACACAGAACTCGGAACCAAGTCCGTACAAGACATGATGGACTATGTCACCCAAAAATGTCAGGAGGCTGTAAGCAGGTTTGTCCCAGCCGACAGGAAAAAACAGAGAAGCAGAGGAAGAATCCGTGGTTTAATAAGGAATGTATGAAAGCAAAGGAGCTGAACAAAAGGGCATGGAGGAACTTCCATATTAACAGAACACCAGAAAGTAGAGAGAGATACCAGAGAACCAGGAACGAGTATGTCAGTGTGAGAAGAGCAGCTGAGATAAGGTATGAAAATGATATAGCTAATAAAGCCAAGACCGAACCAAAGCTACTACACAGTCACATCAGGAGGAAGACAACAGTGAAGGAACAGGAGATGAAACTTAGGGTGGGCGAGGACAGGTACACAGAGAATGACAAAGAGGTGTGTGAAGAACTCAACAAAAGGTTCCAGGAGGTCTTTACAATAGAACAGAGAGATGTCGCGGCGCTAGAAGAGGTGGCAGCAAACCAGGTGACCTTGGATAGGTTCGAAATTACAAGAGATGAGTCAAGAAGCACCTATTGGAGCTGGATGTGAGAAAAGCTGTTGGGCCGGATGGAATCTCGCCATGGGTATTGAAAGAGTGTGCAGGAGCACTTTGCCTACCACTCTCCATAGTATATAGAAGATCACTGGAAATGGGGGACCTACCAGAAATATGGAAGACTGCTAATGTAGTACCAATATACAAAAAGGGTGACAGACAAGAGACACTGAACTACAGGCCAGTGTCCTTAACTTGTATACCATGCAAGGTGATGGAGAAGATTGTGAGAAAAAACCTAGTAACACATCTGGAGAGAAGAGACTTCGTGACAACCCATCAACATGGGTTCAGGGAGGGTAAATCTTGACTTACAGGCTTAATAGAATTCTACGTTCAGGTGACAAAGATTAAACAAGAAAGAGAAGGGTGGGCGGACTGCATTTTTTTGGACTGTCGGAAAGCCTTTGACACAGTACCCCATAAAAGGTTGATGCATAAGCTGGAGAAACAGTCAGAAGTAACTGGTAGGGCGCTCCAGTGGATAAGGGAGTACCTAAACAATAGGAAGCAGAGAGTTACAGTGAGGGGTGAGACCTCAGACTGGAGTGAAGTCACCAGTGGAGTCCCACGGGGCTCTGTACTTGGACCTATCCTCTTTCTGATATACGTTAATGATCTCCCAGAGGGTATAGACTCATTCCTCTCAATGTTAGCTGACGACGCCAAAATTATAAGAAGGACTAAGACAGAGGAGGACAGCTTGAGGCTTCAAGAAGACCTGGACAAGCTGCAGGAATGGTCGAACAAATGGCTGTTAGAGTTTAACCCAAGCAAATGTAGTGTAATGAAGATAGAGGTTGGAAGCAGGAGACCAGATACAAGGTACCATTTGGGAGATGAAATACTTCAAGAGTCAGAGAGAGAGAAAGACCTGGGCGTTGATATCACGCCAGACCTGTCCCCTGAAGCTCATATCAAGAGGATAACATCAGCATCATATGCCAGGTTAGCTAACATAAGAACGGCCTTTAGAAACTTGTGTAAGGAATCTTTCAGAACATTATATACCACATATGTCAGACCAATCCTGGAGTATGCGGCTCCAGCATGGAGTCCATATCTTGTCAAGCATAAGATTAAACTGGAAAAGGTTCAAAGGTTTGCCACCAGACTAGTACCCGAGCTGAGAGGTATGAGGTACGAGGAGAGACTACAGGAATTAAACCTCACTTCGTTGGAAGACAGAAGAGTTAGGGGGGGGACATGATCACCACATTCAAGATTCTCAAGGGAATCGACAGGGTTGATAAAGACAGGCTGTTTAACACAATGGGCACACGCACTAGGGGCCACAGGTTGAAACTACGTGCCCAAATGAGCCACAGAGATATTAGAAAGAACTTTTTTAGTGTCAGAGTGGTTGACAAATGGAATGCATTAGGAAGCGATGTGGTGGAGGCTGACTCCATACACAGTTTCAAGTGCAGATATGATAGAGATCAATAGGCTCAGGAACCTGTACACCTGTTGATTGACGGTTGAGAGGCGGGACCAAAGAGCCTGAGCTCAACCCCCACAAGCACAACTAGGTGAGTACACATACACACACACACACACACACACACACACACACACCCACACACACTCCCTACCAGTTGATTGACAGTTGAGAGGCGGGACCAAAGAGCCTGAGCTCAACCCCCGCAAGAGCAACTAGGTGAGTAACATGAGGAGAGTACACTTACACTCTCACAGTAAATGTTCTAAGTACTGATAAGCACACTTATCCACTGAGAGATGGGGCCCAAGAACCGAAGCTCGACCTCCAAGTAAGCTCAATTAGGATTACACCACACAAACACAGATGCCCAAACGCTGTTTTATATATATATATATATATATGAGGCACAACTCTCCTAAACACGAGAGTGAAGTATACAACTTTAGAACACTTTCCCACCAGGAGACTCGAACCCTAGCCAGCACAGAAGCCTTCCAGCAACCGGCATAACAGGTACGCCTTATCCCTCTCCACCACCTGCTCAGACCCTTAAAAGAGATGGTAATTTCGGAGTATTTAAATACACCAAAGCTCACCACCTCCCAAGAGCACTAGAGCAAGTGAGGGGTCATTTAGACGTTAATTTCATCAAGTCCCTGTTAATATGGGAAGACACAGTGTCTATGCTTAAGGCACAACTCTCCTAAACACGAGAGTGAAGTATACAACTTTAGAACACTTTCCCACCAGGAGACTCGAACCCTAGCCAGCACAGAAGCCTTCCAGCAACCGGCATAACAGGTACGCCTTAACCCTCTCCACCACCTGCTCAGACCCTTAAAAGAGATGGTAATTTCGGAGTATTTAAATACACCAAAGCTCACCACCTCCCAAGAGCACTAGAGCAAGTGAGGGGTCATTTAGACGTTAATTTCATCAAGTCCCTGTTAATATGGGAAGACACAGTGTCTATGCTTAAGGCACAACTCTCCTAAACACGAGAGTGAAGTATACAACTTTAGAACACTTTCCCACCAGGAGACTCGAACCCTAGCCAGCACAGAAGCCTTCCAGCAACCGGCATAACAGGTACGCCTTAACCCTCTCCACCACCTGCTCAGACCCTTAAAAGAGATGGTAATTTCGGAGTATTTAAATACACCAAAGCTCACCACCTCCCAAGAGCACTAGAGCAAGTGAGGGGTCATTTAGACGTTAATTTCATCAAGTCCCTGTTAATATGGGAAGACACAGTGTCTATGCTTAAGGCACAACTCTCCTAAACACGAGAGTGAAGTATACAACTTTAGAACACTTTCCCACCAGGAGACTCGAACCCTAGCCAGCACAGAAGCCTTCCAGCAACCGGCATAACAGGTACGCCTTAACCCTCTCCACCACCTGCTCAGACCCTTAAAAGAGATGGTAATTTTGGAGTATTTAAATACACCAAAGCTCACCACCTCCCAAGAGCACTAGAGCAAGTGAGGGGTCATTTAGACGTTAATTTCATCAAGTCCCTGTTAATATGGGAAGACACAGTGTCTATGCTTAAGGCACAACTCTCCTAAACACGAGAGTGAAGTATACAACTTTAGAACACTTTCCCACCAGGAGACTCGAACCCTAGCCAGCACAGAAGCCTTCCAGCAACCGGCATAACAGGTACGCCTTAACCCTCTCCACCACCTGCTCAGACCCTTAAAAGAGATGGTAATTTCGGAGTATTTAAATACACCAAAGCTCACCACCTCCCAAGAGGTGGTGAGGTGTGTGTGTGTGTGTGTGTGTGTGTGTGTGTGTGTGTGTGTGTGTGTGTGTGTGTGTGTGTGTGTGTGTTAAGTACACTCCAACACCTGTGTGTGTGTGTGTGTGTGTTAAGTACACTCCAACACCTGTGTGTGTGAGTGTGGTCGTAGTAAATGAACATGTTGCTCCCTGAACAAAGGTACCCCCCCCCCCCCTCGCCACACCTCCTCTTGGGAGGTGGTGAGCTTTGGTGTATTTAAATACTCCGAAATTACCATCTCTTTTAAGGGTCTGAGCAGGTGGTGGAGAGGGTTAAGGCGTACCTGTTATGCCAGTTGCTGGAAGGCTTCTGTGCTGGCTAGGGTTCGAGTCTCCTGGTGGGAAAGTGTTCTAAAGTTGTATACTTCACTCTCGTGTTTAGGAGAGTTGTGCCTTAAGCATAGACACTGTGTCTTCCCATATTAACAGGGACTTGATGAAATTAACGTCTAAATGACCCCTCACTTGCTCTAGTGCTCTTGGGAGGTGGTGAGCTTTGGTGTATTTAAATACTCCGAAATTACCATCTCTTTTAAGGGTCTGAGCAGGTGGTGGAGAGGGTTAAGGCGTACCTGTTATGCCGGTTGCTGGAAGGCTTCTGTGCTGGCTAGGGTTCGAGTCTCCTGGTGGGAAAGTGTTCTAAAGTTATATATATATATATATATATATATATATATATATATATATATATATATATATATATATATATATATATATATATATATATATATATATATATATATATATATATATATATATATATATATATATATATATGAATATATATACAAAAAAACTTAAATTATTAAATACTCACATACTGAACAGAGGTAAATCTCACTGGGAGTTGCCCTGGATTAACGCCACACTCACTCCCGTTAACAGGTTCGACTAGTGAAACAATAGCTGCTAGTTAGACTAGCTCCTAGGGGATGGAATAGTCCGTGATTACGGTGAAGGCAGGTAGTGAGGCGATGACTGGTAATACGGCCTATACTTATAGGACAGGTGACGCCATAATTTCGTGCGACGGTTGGCTCTATTTCGACTGTTTTCACTACTTTTCGTTCATCTGATAATTCACTTTTTTCTCGAGACTGCCTGACAATAATCCATTTTTCTTTTAACTTATATCCAAAATATTTAAATTCTGTACAGGACTTAATACATTTCCCCTCGAGTCCCAGACAATATCAGGATGGTCTCTGAGCAGTTGAATTAAAAACTTAACATAAGGTAGTTCGTCCATCTCTAAATGAACGCTAATTAAATCATGTAGACTGGGTAGGTTATCTTGAAATGATTTCGGGGCTTTTTAGTGTCCCCCGCAGCCTGGTCCTCGCCTAGGCCTCCACCCTCAGGAAGCAGCCCGTAACAGCTGACTAACACCCAGGTACCTATTTTACTGCTAGGTAACAGGGGCATAGGGTGAAAGAAACTCTGCCCATTGTTTCTCGCCGGCGCCTGGGATGGAACCCAGGACCACTGGATCACAAATTCAGCGTGCTGTCCGCTCGGCCGACCGGCTCCCCGGACCTCCCTTGCTGATCTTTCACCCTTGTTGGAAACTCATGAAGACTTGCTTTCCAGGAGGTAACAGCGCTTGTTTCTTTCTTTCTTTCTTTCCACTGGGGGGAGGGGCGATGGAGAGGAAGCCTTTTTGCGGCCCCCGGAGGGACGTTTTTTTTCCGGGGCAGAAAGCCGCGGCTTTTTTTTCGCGGCGGAAAGCCGCGTTTTTTTCGAGGGCGAAGGCACGAGCGCGCGGGTTGTGAGGGGGGCGGCAGAGGAGCACGACTCTGTACATTACGGTACACTTTCACTCGGGGGAAAGTTGTTGTTTTTTCTTACCGGGGGGGGGGGGGGGGGGTGTGGAAGTTGGCATAAACCGCACCTCACTTCGTATATATCTGAGGTGCAGTTCCTGGTGCTGCCGAAAACTGGTTTGTTTGCTTTAAATAACGCCGTCAACATATATATATTGGGAATCTTTCTCAACTGTCAATCAACTAATGTACAGATTCCTGACCGTACTGGGCTCTATCTGTTACGGACCCGAGCCCAGCGTCCGAGCACGGAGCAGTGACGACCGCGCCATCTGTGGGTCAGCTCCCGAAATCCCCTCCAAATGGACAACGCCATCTAGTGAGGACAGGAAATACCGGCCACAAGGGCTGGTTTCCCGTCCTGATCAGCTCATAACACAGCCGCTGCTGACCTCTGGTGAGGTGATGCTTGGACAGCAACGCCATCTATGGAGCGGATAGGTGGACGTTTGTGTCTAAGCCTGTGAGTGAGGTGCCCTAGAGTGTCATTAGTACTGATGACGTGTCTGATTACAGAGTCGACCTGGGACTGCTGAATCGGACGTTGGATCAGTCTACCCAAGGCAGCCGTAGAACCTCCACGCATTTGCCGCTGAAACTGTGAGCCCCCCCCCCCCCCAGATGAACACTGTTGTGTTAGCCTGCCTGTGAGGTGGCAGATCCAGGAATTGTCGTACCTGGGGCTGACTAGTGGAGAAGACTAACCACTGGGGTGTTGTGGTGAGGAGAGTGATCTGTGAAATCACACAAGGCTCCTGCCTAGTGCTCGCAACCCTAGTATCGGTCGTGGAGTGGCCTAACCAGCGGAACTGATTGGAACCTGCCAGCTACAGGTTGGATTTGTGGTTGAAGGCCTCCACGACGGTGCCCCCAGTGGAACTGTGATTTGGCTGGCCTGTGGCCAGGGTAGACTCGAGAGAATCGAAGGATTCATCGTGAGGCCATAAGAGGACCAAGGGCTAAGCATCGTTGAGCACCGTGGAACACTCTGCGTCTTCAGAGGAAGACCATATTGTACATAATAGTGTTTATACCTCCCCCGTGTGATAATTTATATATTTATGGTGACGGTGATAATTATATATTTAAGTTTTTGCCTTTGTCTCCCTTCCCCTTTAATTTACTTGCGTTACGGAACACACCCCTTGAAAGCCACTACTAGCTTGGGGCCGGATACCCAAACTCTATTAACATCAGAGAAGTTGCGACCTTAGAGGGCTGTAACACTATCATATCTACATTTGAAGCTGTTAATGGAGTCAGCAGCCATCACATCACTGCCTGATGCCTTCCATTTGTCCACTACTATGACACTGAAAAAATTCTTTATAACGTCTCTATGGCTCATTTGAGTAAGAAACTTTCCACCTGATAATATTAATTCTTTTGTGTAGGGATCCGGAAAGTCTGCCGGAGTGATCAAACCCTTAATGTGTGTGACACTGGTGATACACTATACCCTGTGTGTGACACTGGTGATACACTATATCCTGTGTGTGACACTGGTGATACACTACCCTGTGTGTGACACTGGTGATACACTATACCCTGTGTGTGACATTGGTGATACACTATACCCTGTGTGTGACACTGGTGATACACTATACCCTGTGTGTGACACTGGTGATACACTACCCTGTGTGTGACATTGGTGATACACTATACCCTGTGTGTGACATTGGTGATACACTATACCCTGTGTGTGTGTGTGTACTCACCTAGTTGTACTCACCTAGTTGTGTCTGCAGGATCGAGCATTGACTCTTGGATCACTCCTTTCGAGCATCGATTGTTTACAGCAATGACTCCTGTCCCATTTCCCTATCATACCTGGTTTTAAAATTATGAATAGTATTTGCTTTCACAACCTGTTCCTGAAGTTCATTCCATTTTCCCACTACTCTCACGCTAAAAGAAAACTTCCTAACATCTCTGTGACTCATCTGAGTTTCCAGCTTCCATCCATGTCCCCTTGTTCTGTTACTATTCCGTGTGAACATTTCGTCTATGTCCACTCTGTCAATCCCTCTGAGTATTTTATACGTTCCTATCATGTCCCCCCTCTCCCTTCTTCTTTCTAGTGTCGTACGTAACAGTTCCCTCAGGCGCTCCTCATACCCCATCCCTCGTAGCTCTGGGACGAGTCTCGTTGCAAACCTCTGAACCTTTTCCAGTTTCATTGTATGCTTCTTCAGATGGGGACTCCATGATGAGGCGGCATACTCTAAGACTGGCCTCACGTAGGCAGTGTAAAGCACCCTAAATGCCTCCTTACTTAGGTTTCTGAATGATGTTCTAACTTTTGCCAGTGTAGAGTACGCTGCTGTCGTTATCCTATTTATATGTGCCTCAGGAGATAGATTAGATGTTACGTCCACACCCAGGTCTCCTTCGCGCATCGTCACAGGTAGGCTGTTCTCCTTCATTGTGTACTGTCCCTTTGGTCTCCTATCTCCTAGTCCCATTTCCATAACTTTACATTTGCTCGTGTTGAATTCCAGTAGCCATTTCTCTGACCATCTCTGCAACCGGTTCAGGTCCTCTTGGAGGATCCTGTAATCCTCATCTGTCACAACTCTTCTCATCAACTTTGCATCATCCGCAAACATCGACATGTAGGACTCTACGCCTTAAACATGTCGTTAACATAGACAAGAAATAGAATTGGTCCCAGCACCGATCCTTGTGGTACTCCACTTGTTACTGTTCGCCAGTCCGACTTCTTGCCCCTTACCGTAACTCTTTGGCTCTTTCCTGTTAGGTAGTTCCTTATCCATGCTAGGACATTTCCCCCCACCCCCGCCTGCCTCTCGAGTTTGAACAGCAGTCTCATGTGCGGTACTGTATCAAAGGCTTTTTGGCAGTCCAGAATTATGCAGTCTGCCCAACCATCTCTGTCCTGTCTTATCCTCGTTATTTTATCACAGAATTCCAGAAGGTTTGTTAGGCACGATTTCCCTGTCCAGAACCCCTGTTGATGTTTGTTCACAAAACTAATGTTCTCCAGGTGTGCAACCAGTCGTAGCCTAATTATTCTTTCCAGTATTTTACAAGGGATGCTTGTCAGTGATACAGGTCTATAGTTAAGTGCCTTCTCCCTATCACCTTTCTTGAAGATCGGCACGACATTTGCCTTCTTCCAGCAACTGGGCAATTCTCCCGACATAAGTGACTCATTAAAGATCATTGCCAGAGGCATGCTGAGGGCCTGCGCTGCTTCTTCTAGTATCCATGGTGATACTTTGTCTGGTCCAACTGCTTTAGTTGCATCTAGAGTTGTCAACTGTTTCATTACCTCCTCTGCTGTCACCTCTATATCTGATAGTCTTTCATCTAGGGTAACCCCTTCCAACAATGGGAGCTGCTCAGGCTCGGTAGTGAACACTCCATGGAAACCGGCATTCAGTGCCTCGCAGATTTCCTTGTCACTTTCAGTATATGCCCCCTCTGTCTTCCTTAGTCTTGTCACTTGGTCGTTCACCGACATTTTTCTTCTTATATGACTGTGTAGTAACTTAGGTTGCTTTTTCGCTTTGATTGCAATATCGTTCTCATAGTCCCTTTCCGATGTTCGTCTTATGTTAATGTAATCGTTCCTAGCTCTGTTGCATCTGATCCTGTTGTCCTCTGTCCTTTGTCTTCTGTACTTCCTCCACTCCTGCCTGCTGGCCATTTTTGCTTCCTGACACTGTCTATTAAACCATGGGTTATTATATTTCTTCTTATTTTTTCCCTTTACTCTTGGTATAAATCTCTCTTCGGCCTCCTGGCATTTCTGTATGACTAGGTCCATCATATCTTGGACTGTTTTTCCTCTAATTTCTTCCTCCCACTGCACTTCACCCAGATAGTCCCTTATCCTCTTATAGTCCCCTTTCCTGTAGTCAACTCTCCTTTCCCAGATCTCTTGTCTTATGGTCATAAGTTTGAATTCCATCATGTAGTCAAAGACTAGGACACAATGGTCACTGGCCCCTTGAGGTATTTCATGCTCTAAATCCTCGATATCTTCTACGTTCTGGGTGAAAATTAGGTCTAATAGGCTCGGTGCATCTCCTCCTCTTTCCCTTGTGTCTTCCTTCACATGTTGTGTTAGGAAATTCCTGTCTATAACATCTACTAATTTTGCTCCCCACGTTTCGTCCCCTCCATGGGGGTTCCTTGATTCCCAATTTATCTCTCCATGATTTAGGTCCCCCATGATCAGCAGCTTCGCTCTCATTCTGTGGGCTAGTGTTACTGCCTGGGTCTTCTACTGTTTGGTGGGGGATTCTAGATTACCAAGATCACAATCTTCCTCCCATCAACTGTCAGAGTTCTATGTATGAAGCGTGTGCACTCATTGGTAACCCGATTTCCCATGTCTTCAAACTTCCATTTCCGCTTTATTAGGAGTGCCACTCCCCCTCCTTGTCTCTGTGTCCTCTCTTTTCGTATCACCTGGTACCCTTCAGGAAAGATTGCATCTGAGATCATGTCATTAATTTTAGTTTCCACAATTGCAACTATGTCAGGATCTGCCTCACTTTCTTTTATCTCTTCTGCTTTATTAGATACCCCATCATCATTGGTGTACCAAACCTTGAGATTCTTCATGGAAACTCTTGTACCGGAGTTCTCCCTTTCTCTGGGGGTCTGGGGAGATCTGGAGGGTGTCTGGGGGGTGACTGGGGGCAGGGGGGACCTGGGGGATCTGGGGGGTGTCTGGGGGATGACTGGGGGCGGGGAGGATCCAGGGAGGGTGTCCAAGGGGATCCGGGGGGTGTCAGGGGGGTCCGGGGGGTGTATGGGGGTGAAAGAGGTCGGGAGGGGGCATGGGGGCTAATGGGGGCTGGGCTTCTTGGAAGGTAGATAGGAGGTTCTGGGGGTAGGGCCTGGGTAGGTAGGTCTGGAGTAGGAAGAGCATACTGGGTCTGAAGATTAGGGAGGGTCCGATTGGCATAGAGGGGTTGGGAGATAGCGTAAGGTTGGGAGTCAGATAGAGGTTGAGAGGTTGGGAGGGGGAAGGATAGAGGGGAACGGGGGGAAGGATAGGGGGAGGGGGGAACCTCCCACCCCCCTCGCAAGGGTGGGGGGTCACATGGAAGGAGAGGGGATGAGGAGGGGTGAAGGCTGGGTAGGTTTTGGGGGTTGAGGGGATGAGGGCTGGGTGGGTTTTTGAGGTTGAGGGGATGAGGGCTGGGTGGGTTTTGGGGGTTGAGGGGATGAGGGGGTCCTTGGAATGTGGGATGAATCTGACTGCAGTGGGGTCAGAGGGGTCAAGGGAGGTGTTGGGGAGATAAGCAGAGGCAGGGAGGGCTGATTTGGGGAGGGAGAGACCTGAGAAGAAGGTGTGAGCTGGTTAGCATGGGGTGGATTAGCACTGGGGTGTGTAGCTACGCTCAAAAGAAAGAGTTGTATTGTTGTTTGCTTGCTCTGTGGGCTCCCTGCTCCTCCTTCGTCATGAATTTGTCAATATATACGTTGTAGTAATTTTCGCTGCCTCTGAGAAAGTGTTTGTGATGCAGTATGTAATCCACTGCCTCTTCGTTAGTGAACTGTACCAGGACAGGTCGTTTCCTGTTACAGTTGTATGGCCCAATGCGTCGGTGGACTTGCACCTCATTCCCTGCCATATGGGCTCTCATGTCTCTCAAGGTCCCCTGTAGCTCCAAATCCTCAATCTCCATCCTTTCCTGCCTCGATGGTGCCCTGGCTTCAAACAATCCATGGATTATGATTGTCCTCTTTCTCAGTTCAGGGTCATGCTGGTGGCCCTCTCCCTGGCTGACCCACACCCCTCCCACACCCGCTACTCCGTCCACCACTACTCCCCCTTCCCCTGCCAAGCTTCCCTTATTCCTGCCAAATTCATTAGTAAGCCTAGTTATTTCTCCTTGCCATTCTACCCTGCTCTTCCTAATTTGCTCTTGAATATAATCCATAAACTTTTGTTTGAGTCTTTGAACCTCGTCCTGTATCTTATTAAAGATTTCTCTTTTAATCCTCTGGATTAGATCATATATCCAAACATCTCTCTTCTCTACAAATTTCCCAATCATCTTCTCCACAAACCAATCTTCTTCTTCAATCATAATACTGCTGGACCTAGACGCCCTTCCTGACCTAGTCATTGCTATAGTCCAACCTTACCCACAGGGGTTCCAAGTATCTTACCGACCTGCTAACACAATAGGTGAGTGAATCTCCAAGCGTCTTCCCACGTGGTGTTGGGAAGGCTGCTGCCAGGGATGAGGTCACGGTCAGAGGTCGGTGAGGTCTGCTCCACACTGCACACTGCCACAGTACTTCATCAACTATTTTCAATTACACTACTTATACTGTTTTTCTTCACTACCTTATTGTTTTGGTCAAAACCCAAGGTTTTTTTCATTCACTTGTACACACTTTTTCACTTCGAAGTTGCCTGATTACCCCTCCCACTCCACTAGTGAACCAGGAGCTCCCAACCCGCGTCCACCCAATACAATGGTCACAACACAAGTGTGTGTATTCACCTAGTTGTGTTTGCGGGGGTTGATCTTTGCTCTTTCGGCCCGCCTCTCAACTGATTACTAACTATTTTTTTTTCACCACACACACCAGGAAGCAGGCCGTAACAGCTGACTAACTCTCAGGTACCTATTTACTGCTAGGTAACAGGGGTATTCAGGGTGAAAGAAACTTTGCCCATTTGTTTCTGCCTCGTGCGGGGGGGGGGGGGGTTGTGTGTGTGTGTGTGTGTGTGTGTGTGTGTGTGTGTGTGTGTGTGTGTGTGTGTGTGTGTGTGTGTGTGTGTGTGTGTGTGTGTGTGTGTGTGTGTGTGTGTGTGTGTGTGACATTGGTGATACACAATACCCTGCGTGTGACATTGGTGACACACAATACCCTGCGTGTGACATTGGTGATACACTACCCTGTGTGTGACATTGGTGATACACTATACCCTGTGTGTGACATTGGTGATACACTATACCCTGTGTGTGACACTGGTGATACACACAATACCCTGTGTCTACCACTGGTGATACACACAATACCCTGTGTCTACCACTGATGATACACAAAATACCCTGTGTCTACCACTGGTGATACACACAATACCCTGTGTCTACCACTGGTGATACACACAATACCCTGTGTCTACCACTGGTGATACACACAATACCCTGTGTCTACCACTGATGATACACACAATACCCTGTGTCTACCACTGATGATACACACAATACCCTGTGTCTACCACTGGTGATACACACAATACCCTGTGTCTACCACTGATGATACACACAATACCCTGTGTCTACCACTGATGATACACACAATACCCTGTGTCTACCACTGGTGATACACACAATACCCTGTGTCTACCACTGGTGATACACACAATACCCTGTGTCTACCACTGGTGATACACACAATACCCTGTGTCTACCACTGGTGATACACACAATACCCTGTGTCTACCACTGGTGATACACACAATACTCTGTGTCTACCACTGGTGTATGTCAACCGTTAAGCACATTTCCTCTGGCAACACTCTACCTTCCACTACCACAACAACAATTGACGCTTAGCGGTTCCAGGCCCCTGAAGCAGCTAGCTGGTGAAAGCATTTGTAGATCGTATGGGAGATTTTTGAACCTGAGCTGAACTACTGGGAGTACCACCATCACAGTCTCATTAGTTAGTGTCTCGTGAACGGGTTCACATCTCCCCAGCTCACTAACAAGAGGTGCTACCAGTCTACCAGAAATATGACCTGTCCTGAAAATGCTGGAAGTACCACCACTATCGCCTCATTAGTTAGTATCTCGTGAACGTGTGCACATCTCCCTCCAAGTAGCAGTCTACCAGTACTACTTGCAGTTACTACCACCCACCACTAGCAGTTACTACCTACCTTGAGGCTACCTTGAGGTGCTTCCGGGGCTTAGTGTCCCCGCGGCCCGGTCGTCGACCAGGCCTCCTGGTTGCTGGACTGATCAACCAGGCTGTTAGACGCGGCTGCTCGCAGCCTGACGTATGAGTCACAGCCTGGTTGATCAGGTATCCTTTGGAGGTGCTTATCCAGTTCTCTCTTGAACACTGTGAGGGGTTTGCCAGTTATGCCCCTTATGTGTAGTGGAAGCGTGTTGAACAGTCTCGGGCCTCTGATGTTGATAGAGTTCTCTCTCAGAGTACCTGTTGCACCTCTGCTTTTCAACGGGGGTATTCTGCACATCCTACCATGTCTTCTGGTCTCATGTGGTGTTATTTCTGTGTGCAGGTTTGGGACCAGCCCCTCAATTATTTTCCACGTGTAAATTATTATGTATCTCTCCCGCCTGCGCTCAAGGGAGTACAGATTTAGGCTCTTTAGTCGGTCCCAGTAATTTAGATGTTTTACTGAGTGGATTCTAGCAGTAAAGGATCTCTGCACGCTCTCTAGGTCAGCAATTTCTCCAGCTTTGAAAGGGGCTGTCATTGTGCAGCAGTACTCCACTCTAGATAGCACAAGCGTTTTGAAAAGTATCATCATCGGTATAGCATCTCTAGTGTGAAAAGTTCTTGTTATCCAACCTGTCATTTTTCTTGCAGTTGTACTACCAGCCACTCTACAAGATACTACCAGCCACTCTTACGTCCAGGGGTCACTAGTGAGTATTTAATAACTTGTTTAGAATGATTACCGAGTGCGAGACAAATAGTTGCTGTGTGAGTGTATTTACTATTTTGTGAGTGTGAGTGTGTGTGTGTGCGAGTGTGTACTTCCCTAGTTGTATTCGCCTAGTTGAGCTTAAAGGGTTGTTTAGTTAGATTATGTATAGAAAATACTTCCCTAGTTGTATTCGCCTATACGATGTAACCCCCCAAGGGATGGGGTCCAAGAACTTAAGCGCTACCCCACGTAAGCACTGTTAGGGTTACATCACACAAACACAGATGCCCAGGCGGGGCCCAGGAACTGAAGCTCAGCCCCAAGTATGCACAATTAGTGTTACAACACTCAAACACTGATGCCTATCACTGATAATCACATTTAAGTAGCGAATAAGTACTGATAAGCTCACTTATCTACTGAGAAGCGGGGCCCAAGAAATGAAGTTCGACCACCCAAGTAAGCACAATTAGGGTTACACCACACAAACACAGATGCCTATCACTGATAATCGCAGTTAATTAGCGATTAAGTACTGATAAGCACACTTATGTATGCACTAAGCATGTTCCTAAGATAACATATCTGATAACAACACCTATTACATCAGATCTGGCGCGATAACAGGTGTCTCGCCCTGTCAATAAGAGAACTACTCTTAATCATATACACTGATATACATGGCAATGTCAGTGTCACCAACACTGCCTCGCTAGAATGCCTCATACACAAGCAGCCTCTGACAGAATGATAATCTCAAAATTGCAACTAAGCTTAATAAAATCCTTTTAAAGACTTCAGTTTCAATAAAAATTACTCTACTTTGAATGTATGGCACACTTGATGTTAACAAACTCGCCAAACTCGCGAATTAAAATGAAAATCAACAATATAAAAATATCGCCACATTTAAATTTGCCAAATTAAAATTGCAAAAATTGCCAATTTTCAAGTCACTAAGTTTCACTCCCAGTAGATGAACTGCGTTCGCAAGACACGTGAGTCCAGGATAATTAATAGCCTAAGCCGCTGGCACCATTGTAACACAACTCGTGTTTTCTACTCCTTAAGAATGAGAAGTAAAGAACAGTAAGGAAGAAGGAGTAAGGGGGGAGAGAAGAGATTGAGTGGATTGATTATGGGGAAAGATTGAGGGAGGAGGTAGAGTGAGGTGAGCTGGAACAGAAAACGGAGAGCGAACGGGAAGAGAGGAGTCGGGAGGGAGTCAAGAAAAAGAAGAAGTAGAGAGAGTAGGAGTAGACTGAGTGAAAAGTAGTTGAGTGTAAAGAAGCATAGGAGTAGAGTGACTATGATGTTCTGACCGAAGTTAATTACTTTATATATTTGTTACGGACCAGTCACCTTCGTCAGTGTGTAGGATGGTGTTATGACCCTGGATTCATAATTGGAGACTAGAGGTCAATTTGAGTTCTAAATAATTGTAGACAATAATTCATAGGATTGGATCAGGTGAGAAGGATGTTTAATTAGCAATAACATTTACATTCATGGCTTCTTAAAACCTGGGTATGCATTTGTTCCCATCTTCCTTGCCAGGCGTAAGACTAATCTTGTGCTCACAGAGCATTAAGCATCTGTGTTTGTTGATCATTAAATATAATATTGAACTAGTTATTAGTTAGTCTTAGAATGATTAAAGTAACTAGTAATGAATGTCTGAGTAAACTTGGGATGATTGCTTCGGTACGATTAGTTGAGTATCCATCTTACAGCAATCAGGGAAGGCGGCAGCAGAGCTCTCCCTCTTTCTTCTCTGTGGTGGCTGTGGTGGTGGCTACACCTTTCCTGTGGACTTAATCCTCCTTTCTCCTCCTCCTTT
Source organism: Procambarus clarkii (assembly GCF_040958095.1). Lineage (NCBI taxonomy): Eukaryota > Metazoa > Arthropoda > Malacostraca > Decapoda > Cambaridae > Procambarus > Procambarus clarkii. The sequence continues at coordinate 924,111 of NC_091223.1, forward strand.
CTTCTCTCCCTATACCCTAAGTCAAAGATAAGTCCCTTTCTCCGATTTTACCGTGCTACTAGTCAGGTGTATGTTTAAGAGAGTGTGTATTCTTAGCCACATTTTTGGTATCCCTAATTGTACGCTAGGGTGACTGGGGTAGCATGTGTGCTCAAGTTTACCTAGGCTAGCTCGAGCCTTTACAAGTGCCCTTCACCAAGTAGTCTTTACTCTAGGTTGCAATTGTAAACCTTGCATCCTGCCTATGTGGATCAAGATGTTTAACTTAAGGTAGAGTGGTAAAGTGATTTATTGTATTTATGTGCATGGGGGATTATTAGAGGGTTTAGTAAATATGTTTAGAGATTTTGGGAGTATCCGTTCACCCTGTCGAAGTGGAGAAGATGATTAACTACTACACTACAGACCTTTATTTTAACCAAACCAGTATTCATTGTTGAGAGTATTCTTCCCTTGAGACTGGGGCCTATCTAATCTATTTCTCCACTATTTTAGGAACTCCTGTGATTTTTACTATTGGCCCTCTGATAACAACCAACTTGCTCTCCATAACAAGTGGTTGGCCTGTCCGGGAGCTGAAAATTTGTATATATAAATTGTAAAAAGTTAGATTTTTGAGTGCTGAAACTTAATTTCTTGCATTCCGTAGAACGATTGTGTGGTAGCCTAGGGTCCAGGTCAACTAGCAAAGGATACATCTTGCACTGACTGGACATCCAACAGGATCTCTTCACGATTGAGGTAAGTGTGGCCTTGTAATAGAGGCCGTGCGAAGTTTTGTATTTTTTTCAATTTTTATTTTTATTTTTACTTTTGGCTAATAGCTAGAATAATTCGTGATGGAGGCTAAATTGCAGGAACTGGCAAAAACACCCTCAGTGGTAGAGATTAAGAAGTTGACCAAAGATAACTTAGTGTTGTTAGGCAAGGAATTGGGCCTTGAGTTAAATGAAGCTAATAAAAAGTGGGTCTTACCGAATGAAATTTTACAGGACTGCATAGACCAGGGCCTATTGGCAAGTGATACAATTTTATGCCAGGCCAGTCCAGCTAGCAGGAATATAGAATTAGAATTACAGCTAGCCCGATTAAAACTAGTGAAGCAAGAGGCAAGATTGGCAGAGCAAAATGCTAAGGTAAAGGAGCAAAGGCTTAAAAATGAGGCGGAAAGAATTAGAGGAAATACCGCTGTTCCACCACCTGCCGGGGATTCAAACCCCAGGCATTATGATAAAAAGCATATAACCTGCCTGAATTTTCTGAGTCAGACCCTGAAAGACTTTTCAACCATTTTCAGAGATTGGCCATGTCCATGAGCTGGCCTGAGGAAGAGTGGGTGAAAATCTTACAGGGAAAACTTAGAGGTAAAGCCCAAGATATTTTTATAACCATGCCTGACTGCGACTGTTTTGATTATAGTAAAGTCAGGGAACGGATTTTGAGGGCATATGAAATTACGCCTGAAGCTCACCGCCAAGCTTATCGCAACTTTAAACCTACACACAGCCAACCTTTCACTGAATTTGCTAACGATCAAATAAGATTGTTTGAAAAATGGATTCACTCAGGTAAAGCCGAAACAAACGGGGCACTCAGGAATTTAATTTTTTGGAGGGATTTATTGATAATATGCCAGAGACGGTAGCACAGTATTTACGAGAAAGGGCAGAGGTAGATACAAATATTATGGATTTGGCCAAGATGGCAGAAAACTACCAGTTGGCGGGTAAAAGGCCCAATAAAAATAATTAAACAAACCTTATACCCACACCAAGTCCAGACCGGCCCATTCTAACCCTGTAACTAGTGCAACTTCTTTTTCAAACTAAACTAACCCTGTTAAATAGTCTAGCCCCATGGCTCATAAGGGTGAACCAAAGGGAAATTCTGTTAGTAATGTCTCTTCTCCCTGACAATACTGTGGTCACTGTAAAAGTTCAAACCACACTACTAGCCGTTGTTGGCAACTACACCCAGAAAAAAGACCCAATGCTCTGGTTGTGATACAAGGCTTGAGGCCTTCTGAAGGGTTAGGGAGTAAGACCTCCAACCCACAGTGGCTGGACCTGCTTATTCCATTCCTGTCGAAGGAGAGGCTTTTTTCTTCTGAGGGTTCTTCCTGGAAGGACGTGGTGGTCTTCCGAGACACAGGTGCCATCCAGACTTTAATTTTGGAGAGTGCATTGCAAGGTGCCAGCACTCTCGACACTGGAGAGGTAGTACTGGTCGTGGGTGTCACAAGTGATGCTCGAGCAGTACCCCTCCGTAAGGTTACCCTGGAATCTGATTTCCACAAGGGTGTTTGTACAGTCGGAGCCACTTCTTACCTACCTTTCCCTAATGTTGATATAATTACGCAAAGCGTTTCTGCCCGAAACGCTTTGCGTAATAGTGGCTTTAGGCATTGTATGTACTAGCTCCTATCTATAAAGCCAACAAACTTTGTAAAATCTCTTTATGTATGTGCCTTTGCCTAAATAAAAATTATTATTATTATTATTATTATTATAATATTGGGTAATTATTTAGCAGGGGGTAGGGGACTCTAGACTGCCTATTATGTTACCTACCCCTAAGGTTTCTTTGGATCTACCCGCCGCAGAGGATAATGTTGTGTACCTTGTGTGTGCGGTGACCAGGTCTATGGAATTTAAATGTAAGGGCAGCCCTGTGGTGGCCAAGGTGGTAAATCCCAAGGACACGAGGTACTTTCCGAGTGGTGAAAGCCAAGTGGACCTTGCGGACACATTCATGGCCCGAATCGATGACGAGGCCGAGGACACTGTGGAGCCTACCATCACCTACTACCGAGAGTAGTGAGGAGGTGGAGGCGAACCCTGGCGAGTCTTTGCCAATGGCATCTGACACAGGCATGGATGCCTCCTTGAGTGAACTGCAGAAGGCTGACCCCAGTCTTGCAGAATGTCACAATGTAGCTTTCTCTAAGGAGGAGATTGTAGATGCTGCAACTAGGTACTATTACGAGGATCAGATTTTGATGAGAAAATGGAGACCACAGAGTTCTCCCTTGTCAAATGAGTGAGAGATAGTCCACCAGGTTATGTTGCCGACCTGCTATAGAGAGAAAGTTTTGGCAGCTGCTCATGATGACCCTATGGGAGGATATCAAGGCATTAATATTACGTATCATAAAATCTATATAAATAAAAATTGAAATGTTCGTTTGCGCAAAATCGCTAATCTCCAAAAGTACTACATCGATTGCTTTTAAATTTTCACACAACGTTCCATTCGCATCTGAACAGGTTTTTATATACATATTATATAAATGTCACGTCTGTGACGGTAAAAATACATGCTTTTCCTGAAAAACTGTGTTTTTTTATGTGTTTTTCATGTGAGGGAAATTTTAGAAACCTCTTTACCGATTGCTTTGAAATTTTGACACAACGTTGCATTCGAATAGGCGCGTTTTTTTTATATATCAACTATATACATGGCTCACCTGTGACAGGAAAAAACAGGCTTTTTTTGAAAAACAGCGCCATCTGTTGGATGTATGGGCAACACACACTGTAATCTCTGAAAGTTCTTCACCAATTGCTTTGAAGTTTTGACACAAAGTTGCATTCGAATAGGCGCGTCTTTTTATATACCTGTTATATAGATGCCACCCCAGTGACAGCTACAAACATGCGTTTTTGAAAAAACAGCGCCATATGTTGCACATAATGGCAACATGCATACTATAATAAATAGGTCACGAATTCCATTTCAGTGTTTCCGATTGCATTAATAAATTTTATTTTCATAGATTTCGATTTATTTTATTTTTTAGTGAAATATTTTGTGTTGGAATTGAGCTGTGTTGTTTACCATTCCATTCATTTCGTAAGTATAAGTATAGATATCACACCTGTGACAGGTAAAACTATACCTTTCTTGAAAAACAGTACCATCTGTTGCATGTAGGCGTAACACACATCCTATAATAGATATGTTACAATTCCATTTCAGTGTTTTTGATTTGCATTGATAAATAAATTTTTTTAGATTTGGTTTTATTTTCATTTTGATTTAATTTTTTTGTGTGAATTGCATTGGAATTGAGCTGTGTTGTTTACCAGACCGTTCATTTTGTGAGAATAGTTTATTTATTTATTTTATCATATTGTCATTTCATTTTTTGTTACATTTCAGTGATGGTAACATCAGATCACTTGATGTTCACAATTTTCTGATAAGAACATCAGACCATTTGGGAAGGCATCGGATGAGGGAGTGGAGATGACGATGGGACGGAAGTGAGAGATGGGAAATGAGGTGGGGAGGACGGAGGGACAAGGGAGGGGGTAATGGTGGGGAAGAACTAGGGGACGGGGGAGTTTGGGATGGTGGGGATGAGGTGATGGGGGGAATGGAGAATGGTGGGGAGGACAAAGGGACAGGGAAGTGGAGCATGGTGGGGAAGGAAGAGGGGGATGGTGGAGTGGGGAATGGTTGTGAGGCCGAGGAGATGGGTGAGAGGGAAATAGTGGGGAGGACTGAGGGACAGGGATGGTTGCTGGGGCTCAGCAATGCATGGCCGGGTACTGCTAGTCTTTAAATATTTCTTCTGACTCAAGCTGAAAAGCGATGTGGCAAAATTTTGTAACTCTTGTATCCTTTGTCAGCTTGTTGGGAACCCAAACCAGACACCACCTAAAGCTCCTCTAAGGCCTATTGTCGTGCCAGAGGAACCATTTTCTCATGTGGTAATGGACTGTGTTGGCCCATTACCTAGAAGTAAGTCTGGTAATATTTACCTGATAACAATGATGTGTATCACGACCCGTTACCCAGAGGCTTTTGTTGTTAGGAACATCCGAGCAAAGACCGCTGTTGATATTATGTTAATTTTTTTTACTTCTGGGCTGCCTCAGGTCGTGCAAACCGACAATGGTAATAATTTTAAGTCTCATATTTTTTTAGCAATTCTGTAAAGACAATGGAATAACTCATAAGGTTTCGAGCTCATACCATCCACAGAGTCAGGGGGTAATTGAGCGGTTCCATCAGACGTTAAAGCAGATGCTGAAGACATCGTGTGAGAATTCACATAGATTTTGGGATGAGAACCTGCCTTATGTTTTATTTGCTACTCGAGAGGGGTTGCAAAGTTCACTGGGTTGGTCTCCTTTCGCAATAGTCTTTGGTCATAAGGTCCGTGGACCCTTACAAATGTTACAGGAGAATCTGTTAGGTAATGTAATGTTGACCGAAGGTTCGGCTTTCTTTGCGCAACACCACCAGAGACTCAGTCACTGTAAGGTGGCTGCATTAAAACATCTTGGGAAGGCGCAAGACAGTATGAAGGAACAACAAAATGCTAAGACTAAGTTGAGGGTATTTCAGCCTGGTGACCCTGTCCTGGTATTAAAAACTCTACTGGGGAACAATATGTCTCACAAGTACGAAGGCCCCTATATTGTGACAGAAAAGGTTGGGGACCTCACGTACAAAGTTAGTGTACGTGAGCGTACACTAACACACAGCATACACAGGTTTCACCTCTGACAAGCGTAACCAGGTGATGCTTGTACATTTGAACTGTCTGAAGGAGTTCCAGGGCTTTCCAGTGAAAGAGGGGATAATTGTTCTGGGGACCCAGCTAATCTCATTCTCAATAATTCTAGTTCTGTGAATGCTGTGGAGGAGAGACTGTCCCATTTGCAGCCCAATGTGAAGAGGTGCAGTCGTTACTTGATAAATTCTCCAGTCTGTTTGGGGAAGGTCCCGACCCAGATTGATGCCATCTACCATGATGTCAAGTTGACGGACTCAACCCTATCGGTTGAATCCGGAAAAGAAGGCCATCGTGCAGAAAGAAGTCGACTTCCTGCTCCAGCACAGCCTCATCCGGCCAAGCCAGGGCTCTTGGTGCTCGCCCTGCCTTTTGGTCCTCAAACCAGACGGCTCCTGGCGATTATGCACCGACTATCGGCAGCTCAACAAGGTGACCATTGTGGATGCCTATCCGCTTCCCCTCCTAGAAGACTGGATCGACGAGATCGGGAATGCCACTTATGTATCGAAATTCGATCTCTCGAGGGGGATACTATCAGATCCTGCTCACCTGTACAAAACTCAAGATGCAAGAAGATTACAAATTCTTGAGGCAATTCACATAAGAATAGAACAACCTACCATGAACACCCAAATCACGGAACTATTTACTCTACCCACCATGAGAGTAAGGACAAGACAAGAACATATCGATGCCAACACAGAAGACAATGTCCAACATAATAGGCTAATTAAACTGGATTAATCTTTGTGTTTAGATAGGAGCTGCCTCGTATGGGCCAATAAGCATTCTGCAGCCTCTATGTTTCACCTCACATTTATCCCTTATGTATCCCCTCACATTTATCCCTTATGTATCCCCCCATGTTTTCACCTTTATTGTATTATCACCTGACCCAGTGCGGGTATAAAATCAACTAGTATTGTAAGATCTGTTCACTTGAGAATGAACCATGGAGGTTCGAAACGTTGTGCACATTATATAAATAAGTGTAATACACTCTATAGTAAATCACTTCTTTTCTTCACCTCAAAAGTACGAAAATGAGTTTTGGAGAACTCCTATTTCAATTAAGCCCTGATACTAAGAAAATAGTTAGAGGGATAGAAGCCCTAAACCAGAAAATAATAAACACAGAATATGCGGTCATATTCAATGAAACATGTTTGAAAGAAAACCTGCTGCCAGTATACACCAATATATATATATATATATATATATATATATATATATATATATATATATATATATATATATATATATATATATATATATATATATATATATATATATATGTATATATATATATATATATATATATATATATATACATATATACATATATACATATATATACATATATACATATACATATATATATATATATATATATATATATATATATATATATATATATATATATATATATATTGTGACGATAACCTCTTTCAAGAGAGATTGAGCCTGCTCTTCCCTACACAATTTACGTCATTCAAGTACAAGATACTATATTGAAGATACGTCCACCAGTATCGCCAAACGTTTTGCCCAGGAAGCAAAGCGTACCTTGCACCACCAGACACACCGGCTCCCGCCCGCCGTTAAACCAGCAAACTACTCATTCTCCGCCTGCCTGTTCCTGATTGGCTGGTGTGTTGCCGCACCTGCACTCATGCCACTACCTAAGTCGACGTCTGGGCCAGCACACGCCGTACTCCTCAGAATATCTCTGTGCTCCTTGGAGTTGACATCTCTCTATAGTAGACAAAGCTCTGGCTGTCGTGTACTAAGGGAGGTGGCAGCTTGAAGCTAGTATTCTCAGCACCTGACCTGATTTATATTACCATTACTATTACTTGCACTTTATTGTCTTAGAGTAAATTTTTACAGCCTTTAATTATTCATGTTGTTTTGTTTGTTGACTTGTTTTGAATTTTACGTAAGCCAAGAGATTGTCTTTATTCATATCTTGTTTTCTAGAGTAATTAAAATTTCATTGTTTATACTTTGTGTTTTGTGTGTCTTCCAATTACCTTACCACAGACAAACGGGCAAACGATCTTCTTTTTTTCTGGGAAGCCTCACTAGGACAAGGGCAAACACCAGCAAATTTGTATACATTTACTGGACAGAGCACATACACAATACATACACACTTAATAATAATAACAATGAATCCTACACTCTATACTATTTCAGTCAGGTTGCACTCCAACACCATCAGAACTCTATCATCTGCTAATCAAGTGGTATCCTATCTCCAGATTCACTACCTAATGCTACCAACCTCCTCAAGTAGGTCAAGTCTTATAACACAATGTTGCACTATCAACAAGAGAATATATATATATATATATATATATATATATATATATATATATATATATATATATATATATACATATATATATATATATATATATATATATATATATATATATATATATATATATATATATATATATATATATATGCGGAAAATCCACAGAGAAATATGAAATGAGGTGAACGTTTCGGCTTTGTTAAAGCCTTTGTCAACACCAGACTGACTAAGGAGAAGGGAGAAGGGGGAGGATATATAGGCCGACACCTGACCAACCCATCCCTAGGGTTGGTCAGGTGTAATTAACCAAAAACAGGTATAGCTTAGCTTAGAATGGTCAAAGAGGATTAAGCGGTCAGAGAATAAGGATGAAAGATTAAAGAAAAGTCTCATGAACACACAATATATGAATATACAGTTATAATGAGATATTGTAAGCCTCTCTATCAGAGTTGTTTCTTAAACTGTTGTGCAATATTATAACTTAAAAATGGATCAAGTTCGTACATTCCAGTACTAACATTAAGAAGATTTGGACACTGACTGATTAGAGCAGACTCAATCAAATTCCGTTCCACGAAATCACCACAATTGGTAATGCTTTTTGCCCCATTCCAGTTAATATTGTGATCGCATAAACTCGTATGTAGATACAATACATTAGACGTTTGGGCAGTTCTAATACTATAAGCATGTTGTGACAACCGCAATTGTAAGGACTTTCCTGTTTGTCCAAGGTACACAGAATCACAATCAGTGCAGGGAATCGAATACACACAACCTGCTGTATCAGGGGAGTTTTTTATTAAATTGGATTTGATCGTACTATTAGTGAACACCAAATTTATATTAAGTTTCTTAAAAATCAGAGACAATTTTTCAAGTCCACTCGCATAAGGTACCACCAATGAGTTAATAATTTTTGGTTTCGCCTTAGGGACGTGATTATAAAACGTACGCTTGGCTTGTACAAACGAGAAATCCAAAAACTTCTTAGGATATTGAAAACTCTTCACAATTTCATATATTTTAGCAATCTCTTCATCAAAAAACTCAGGGCTGCAAATCCTCAAAGCTCGTAGAAACATTCCTGAAAATACTGCCTGTTTAACTTTACTATGATGATTCGAATAAAAATGAACATACGACCCCACGTTGGTAGGTTTCCTATACACATTAAATTTGAACTTTCTAGTGACTCTATGAATCATAATGTCCAAAAACGGAAGAGTACCATTCTCCTCAGTCTCACAAGTGAATTTTATTGAAGGTACCAAAGAATTGAGTTCATTAAGAAAAACTATCTGGTCTTTGTTGCACGGCCATAAGCACAAAATATCATCAACATACCTAAACCAAACTACATTAGCCGGGATAATCCTGGATAAGATTTTTGTTTCAAAGAATTCCATATACAAATTGCTTAAAACTGGGGACAGGGGATTGCCCATCGCCATACCAAATGTTTGTTTGAAAAATTTTCCATTAAAACTAAAATAATTGTCTTTTATACACAATTTAATAAGTTCCAATACTTTATTGGTCTGCAAGCTCAAATTATATTTAGGCAGTTCCTCACGTAGAAATTCTAACAGATCATCAACAGGAACTTTAGTGAATAAAGAGGTCACATCGAAACTTATAAGTTTAAAATCAAAATTTAAATTCAGTGTTGATAGCTTATTAACTAAGTCCACATTGTTTATCAAGTGTGAGTTGGAAATAGTACCAACTATAGGGAACAAAACTTTGACTAACCACTTAGAGAGTTTATAAGCCGCCGAACCAATTGAACTAATAATCGGCCTTGCCGGATTATATGGCTTATGAGTTTTTATAAGACCATACATGTAAGGAAGAGAGGGGGATCGACTTGTTAGCCTAGATATCAACTCTTTATCGCCTTTACACACAGTTTTAAGAGTTTTGTTAAAATGTGCAATCACTTTTTCAGTAGGATCTCTGTTAACCAATAGATAAGTATCCCTGTCTTCCAAGAGTAACTCCATTTTTCGGACATAGTCATCTTTATTCATAATAACTACTGCATTTGACTTATCAGCCTTGGTAATATGTAATGAACTATCTTTTTTGAGATTTTTGAACGCATGAACAAATCGACTTGGACAATTAGGTACAGAATTGTTAAGTAAAACGCCATACATCATACCTTTGCACACATTAATATCTTCAACTGAGACATTGCTATACTTTTCAAGATTGCTGAAACCTTTGGCAATATCTACATAATAAGGGGATTGCCTGTCTGGGGACAGGCAATCCCCTGTCCCCAGTTTTAAGCAATTTGTATATGGAATTCTTTGAAACAAAAATCTTATCCAGGATTATCCCGGCTAATGTACTTTGGTTTAGGTATGTTGATGATATTTTGTGCTTATGGCCGTGCAACAAAGACCAGATAGTTTTTCTTAATGAACTCAATTCTTTGGTACCTTCAATAAAATTCACTTGTGAGACTGAGGAGAATGGTACTCTTCCGTTTTTGGACATTATGATTCATAGAGTCACTAGAAAGTTCAAATTTAATGTGTATAGGAAACCCTACCAACGTGGGGTCGTATGTTCATTTTTATTCGAATCATCATAGTAAAGTTAAACAGGCAGTATTTTCAGGAATGTTTCTACGAGCTTTGAGGATTTGCAGCCCTGAGTTTTTTGATGAAGAGATTGCTAAAATATATGAAATTGTGAAGAGTTTACAATATCCTAAGAAGTTTTTGGATTTCTCGTTTGTACAAGCCAAGCGTACGTTTTATAATCACGTCCCTAAGGCGAAACCAAAAATTATTAACTCATTGGTGGTACCTTATGCGAGTGGACTTGAAAAATTGTCTCTGATTTTTAAGAAACTTAATATAAATTTGGTGTTCACTAATAGTACGATCAAATCCAATTTAATAAAAAACTCCCCTGATACAGCAGGTTGTGTGTATTCGATTCCCTGCACTGATTGTGATTCTGTGTACCTTGGACAAACAGGAAAGTCCTTACAATTGCGGTTGTCACAACATGCTTATAGTATTAGAACTGCCCAAACGTCTAATGTATTGTATCTACATACGAGTTTATGCGATCACAATATTAACTGGAATGGGGCAAAAAGCATTACCAATTGTGGTGATTTCGTGGAACGGAATTTGATTGAGTCTGCTCTAATCAGTCAGTGTCCAAATCTTCTTAATGTTAATACTGGAATGTACAAACTTGATCCATTTTTAAGTTATAATATTGCATAACAGTTTAAGAAACAACTCTGATAGAGAGGCTTACAATGTCTCATTATAACTGTATATTCATATATTGTGTGTTCATGAGGCTTTTCTTTAATCTTTCATCCTTATTCTCTGACCGCTTAATCCTCTTTGACCATTCTAAGCTAAGCTATACCTGTTTTTGGTTAATTACACCTGACCAACCCTAGGGATGGGTTGGTCAGGTGTCGGCCTATATATCCTCTATATCCTCCCCCTTCTCCCTTCTCCTTAGTCAGTCTGGTGTTGACAAAGGCTTTAACAAAGCCGAAACGTTCACCTCATTTCATATTTCTCTGTGGATTTTCCGCATATATATATATATATATATATATATATATATATATATATATATATATATATATATATATATATATATATATATATATATATATATATATATTCTCTTGTTGATAGTGCAACATTGTGTTATAAGACTTGACCTACTTGAGGAGGTTGGTAGCATTAGGTAGTGAATCTGGAGATAGGATACCACTTGATTAGCAGATGATAGAGTTCTGATGGTGTTGGAGTGCAACCTGACTGAAATAGTATAGAGTGTAGGATTCATTGTTATTATTATTAAGTGTGTATGTATTGTGTATGTGCTCTGTCCAGTAAATGTATACAAATTTGCTGGTGTTTGCCCTTGTCCTAGTGAGGCTTCCCAGGAAGTAGGTAAGAGAGAGAGAGAGAGAGAGAGAGAGAGAGAGAGAGAGAGAGAGAAAGAACCAAGAACCACCGCTGGGGACAGGGTAGAACAGAATAATAAGTCAAAGGGGATTGAGGAGATCATATCACATAAGGAGAGAGTGGGGAGTCACAGCGGCTCGAGTGGGTGTGTGCACGTCACAACGAGGCTAAGTATTGGAGCCGCATCCCCTAAACGTGTGACGTTGAGCCCCTCTTCAAGAGCCAGAAGCGCCCAGGGTGATCTCCTGGTAAAGTATAAGCACTCTGCCGAGTTTTGGGTTAGGTTGTCCATAAAGAAGGATCAACGACTACACCCAACATCATTATTGATGTTGGGTGTTGTCGGGCCACCCAGGAGGCCCGGGCCTGATTCCCAGCATGGGAACCAATCTCCTGGTAAAGTACAAGTACTCTACCAAGATTTGGGTTGGGTTGTCTATAAAAAAGGATCAACGACAACACCCAACACCAGCCATGATAATAATTGGGGGCTTGTCCGGGAGAGAGTGAACTGACACACCCACACCCTGTCCAAGAGTGGATTTGTACACCCCTTGTTGAAATAGATAAACTGTGTGACCGCAGGTGTATATTCACTCTCGTGGGAAGACTCACAGGACAAGATGGATAAGGTGCAAGCGTTTGTGGAGTCAGGCAAGCCTGAGAACTTGGAAGGTTGCACCAGGGATCAATTAAAACAAATAGCAGAAAAATGTGCCATTAGGTTGAAAGCATCTAAAGTAGCTGGGATGAAGGATGAGATCCTGAGGCAGTTAAGAGCCAGGAGTGAAGCGGCAGAACAAGGAGCCCAGAAAGGAGCTGAAAGTGGAAAGGAGGATGATCGGCAGGATGAAAGTCCAGTCCAGGGATCAAGTCCAGGGATGAGTCCAGGGATCAAGTAGGAGCAGCAAGAGTAGCCACAGTAGCAGGAGTAGCCAGAATATGAGCTTGGAGAGATTTCAGCTAGAACTCCAGATGCAGCATGAGGACAAAGTGAGACAGTTCCAACTGGAAAGATTGAAGTTAGAACTTCAGATGAAAAATGAAGTGGAGAAAGAGAAAACCAGAATAAGGGAATTGGAGTTGGAACAAGAAAAAGAGAAAACCAGAATAAGTGAAGTGGAGTTGGAACAGGAGAAAGAGAAAGAAAAAGAGAAAACAAAACAAATGCAGCTAGAAGCAAATAGGACTCTGGCTAAGCGAAGGATTGACCATGGGTTGCCAGAGAGCACCACCCAGGTATCACATTCACCAGATGTTAGGGTTAGGGAGAAGGACATTCCCTTGTTTGTTCCCGAAGAGGCAGAGAGCTTCTTCGAGCACTTTGAAAAGATAGCCATCATCAAGGAGTGGCCACAGGAAGACTGGGCCCAACTGGTGCCGTTAAGATTGACCGGTGCAGCTAGGGAGGCATACACCCAATTGTCACTGGAAGAATGCCAGGATTATGCCAAAGTAAAGAGCAGCAAACTGCGCTCATTTCAGCTAACCCCAGAAGCTTATAGGAAGCGTTTCAGAGAGATGATCAAAGTTGGAGCATGTATGTTTGCCGAGACGGCAAGGGATCTGGAAAGACGATTCCAGAAATGGATTGAGACTGCCGGAGTTGGATCGTATGCTGGCCAAAAGCAATTGATGGTCATGGAAAAGTTCTTAGAAATGATGCATCCCCAGACTGCTGCATCGGTAAGTTCAAGATCTAAGAAGCAGGGATAAAAGAGGTGAAAGATGCCGCAGATAGGGCAGATATGATCACTGAAGCATACAAGAGCTTAAGGGAGAACAGAGTGAAGAATGAGGCAAGACGCAGCAATGGCAGATCCAGTGGAGTCTGGGGAGGATGAAGTTTTTGAGGGCAGACAAGCAGACCAGCTAGTTTTAAGCCCCAGGAAGGAAAGTTGCCGAGTCTGCCTGCTGGAGGTAAGCAGGAAAATAAAAATGTGCAGAGGAGACAAGAGTCCAATGAAGCTCCACAGAGTACGAGTAGTACATCTGGCCCGAGGAACTCCAATACGAGTGGGCAGAGTCAGTGCCACTCGGGGGCGTATAAGAGAGATTTCTCCCAAATGAGGTGCTACAAGTGCAACAGATCGGGTCACATGATGCGAGATTGTCGGCAGGGCAAGAGAGTCGTGACCCTGACCATGTGTGATCCCCAGAAGAAGTACGTTGATGTACAGCAAGACAAACCACAGAAGGTAGATTTGCTGAATGAGCGGTATAGGCCATTCATTAGTAAAGGTTGGGTCGTCATAGAGGGTCAACCCGAGGTAGAGGTTAGTATCCTCAGGGATACTGGAGCCAATCAGAGTTTGATTCTGAGAGGCCTAATCGGAAACGATCGACTGTTAGCTGGCAGTAGGAGGATAAAGGTTCATGGGTTGTTGTCTAAGAGTGACATGCCAGTGTGTGCTGTCCAGTTGAAGTCAGATTATTTGTCGGCGGAAGTGATGTTGGGAGTGTGCCCCAACATACCTGTTAAGGAGTCTAAGTGATTCTGGGAAATGACTTGTGTGGGTCCAAGGTGTTGCCAGAGCTGATAGTAAAAGCTGTGCCAGAGGAGTACCAGAAGGACCGCGGTACGAGTGGAACACCGGACTAGGTAGATCTAGCCATCATCCTTGAAGATGAGGCAGAGGACAGTCATCGTATACCCGGCCTGTGTAGTGACAAAGTCGGATGTAGCTGCCGAGGAAGACATTGGAGATGATGTGGCAGTGTCGACTCCACTAAGGGAGGAGGTGAACGTGGACATGTCTGGGCTGTTCGGTGAAGATCCAGCTCAGAAGAATGAGGAATCAAGGAGGCAGGAAGTGAAGATGACCCTACCTGAAAGGTTCAGCGTGAACCGAGCGGACCTGATTAGGGCACAGAAAGAGGAGTTTATAGATCTAATCAGGGAGGTGAAAGGGGGAAACTTATGTCCGGAGTCCCCCGTGTATTACTACTTAGACAATGACGTAGTAATGAGGAAGTGGCGACCGGACAAAGCCGGCGCAGATAAGGTATGGTTAGAGAAACACCAAGTGTTAGTGCAGAAGGAGTTCAGGGCGGCAGTGCTAGAACTAGTCCACTCCGTAGATATGGCAGGGCACTTAGGGGTGAAGAAGACCTTAAATAAGGTGGAGTAGCATTTCTATTGGCCGAACGTGTGGAAGGATGTAAAGAGGTATTGTAGGATATGTTTGGCATGCCAACATGCGGGTAAACCGGCTCCGGCTATACCAAAGGCACCTTTAAAGCCCATACCGGCGTTTGGTGAGCCCTTTGAGAGGGTCTTGATAGACTGTGTATGTCCGTTGCCAAGGAACAGAAAAGGCCACGAGTATTTACTGACCATAATGTGCACAGCCTCCCGTTTCCGCGAAGCGATCCCCCTGAGAAGAGTGACGTCACGAGCCGTTCTGAATAGGCTACAGAACTACATTGCGTGGGTCTGCATGCTCAAGGGTATCCAGACGGACCAGGGAAGCGTCTTCCAGTCGAAGTTGTTTAGAGAAACTGTGAAAGGATGGAACCTAAAGCAAGTGCGCTCGTCACCGTATCACCCTCAATCGCAAGGGGCGTTAGAGCGTTTCCATGGAACGCTAAAGAGCTTGTTGAGGGTATACTGCGCTGAAGAAGGAAGTAAGTGGGACGAGGCATTACCATCCGTGTTGTTTGCCATCAGGGATGCGGTAGTAGAGTCGCTCGGATTCACCCCATTCCAGCTGGTGTACGGACATTCAGTGTGAGTCCAGTGGGTGCGCTGAAAGAGCAGCTCACCGCAGATAGGCCTAAGGTGGATGTGGGACAATATGTGATGACTTTTAGAGAGAGAATCTCTAGGGCCAGAGATTTGGCCAAGGAAAATTTGAGAACGTCTCAGGCAGAGATGGTGAGATATCACGACAGGAAGACAAAGGACAGGAGATTTCAGGAAGGAGATCAGGTGCTAGTCCTCTTGCCGGTGAAAGGAAGTATATACGAGTCGAGATTTTGTGGACCATATACCATCCAGAAGGCACTAGAGGATGTGAATTATATAATACATATGCCAGATCGTCCGAGGAAGTCACAGGTTTGCCACGTGAACATTATAAAGAAGTACTATGACAGAGATAAGCCTCTAGGCGAAGAACAGATGGAAACCCCGTCACTGACGACTGTGCTTTGTGTGGGAGACGACAAAGGAATAGAAGAGGAGAACTGTAAGTTAGAGAGGGCCGATGGTGCGAAGATATCGAATACGGAAAGCCTGGCCAAGATAGGTGAGCGTCTGGGTCATTTGGAGGATGACCAACGCCAGGAACTAGTGGAGATCCTCCAGAGGAATACGTCGCTATTCACGGACGTGCCCAGAAGACATCGCGGAACGGTGCATGAAGTAAATGTAGGGAGTGCTGAGCCCATCAACCAGCACCCTTACAGAGGTAACCCGAAGAAAACAGCGGCAATGAGAGCAGAAGTAAAGTATCTGCTAGATAATGACTTGGCAGAGGTTAGCGACAGTGACTGGAGTTTGCCGTGCCTCCTCGTGAAGAAGAGTGATGGCACATACCGGTTCTGCACCGATTACAGGAAAGTGAATGCAGTCACAGTCGCTGACTCGTTCCCGATACCACGCATAGATGATTGCATAGATCGGATTGGGAGTGCATGGTATGTCTCGAAAATTGACCTGTTGAAGGGATACTACCAGATTCCCCTGTCCGAGGAGGCCAAGAGGATCTCAGCGTTCGTGACACCCGACGGCTTGTACCAATATAAAGTGGTGCCGTTTGGAATGAAGAATAGTGGTAGTTGTTTCCAACGAGTAATGAATCAGGTATTACAAGGCACGACCGGAAGTGCAGTTTACATCGATGATATTGTAGTGTTCGCTGATTCCTGGAAGGATCACGTGGATCGACTTTTAGATTTGTTCGATCGATTAGAGAAGGCCAACATGACGATCAACTTAGCAAAAAGTGAGTTCGGGAGAGCCCGCCTGGAGTACCTTGGGTATATAGTAGGGCAAGGCGAGGTTGCTCCGGTAAGAACAAAGGTAGAGGCCATCGACAACTTCCCGGTGCCCAGGAGTAAGAAAGAATTGTTGAGATACCTCGGTATGATTGGATATTACCGGAAGTTCTGCGGAAATTTCTTCACCATAGCCGCTCTTATGACGAGTTTGCTATCAAAGAGCAAGAAGTGGGAGTGGGATGGAACAGCGCAAGAAGCGTTTGAAAGGACCAAAAGACTGTTGACTGAGGCGCCTGTACTAGTGTCGCCCAATTTTGGAGCACCGTTTACATTATTTGTAGATGCCAGTGATATAGGTGCTGGAGCTGTACTGATGCAGCAGAATGATGGAATTTACCGCCCCGTGTCCTTTTTCTCGAAGAAGTTCGTTAAGCACCAGAGGTCGTACAGTACAGTCGAGAAAGAGACTTTGGCCCTGGTGATGGTATTGAAACATTTTGAAGTGTATGTGAGTGGGGGAGGACACCCAATGACGGTGTATACAGACCATAATCCCCTAGTTTTCCTGAGAAAAATGAAGCATGCGAACCAGAGGTTAACCAGATGGTTTTTATTGCTACAAGAGTATGACCTGGTGATAACGCACATAAGGGGGGCGAGACAATGTAGTAGCTGATGCATTATCTCGAGCCAAGCCAAGCGAGCTAAGACTCCGTCAGAGGGAGAGCGCCCTATAGGGGACCTTTTCGTGGTAAGCATAATTTTAACCAGTTTACAGTGATTGCCGGTAATTGATCGGGTGCCCAGCGACCATAGCGAATGTTTATTGATACGTTAGACATGTTTTGGTAAGGCAGGAAGCCTAAATAAGAGGACGGAGATGAGAGAGACAGCTGGAGGGACGAGCAGCATATCCTCTCCCGTCGACCGCCTGGAGCCAACTGACTGGCGGCGGACGACCGTTCCTAGAGTGAGGAGCCGCCCGCCTGGCAAGGCGGAGCATGGACCAGCCCAAACGGGAGAGTCCACTCTCACAGTTTGTAGAGAGCAGAGAGATGTTAGGTGTGAACATATTGTGTGGGTATTTTCGTTTATGTGTTTAAAGGGAAACGTTTTTATTGGCGTGTCAATGGGTTGCAGGTTTGTCTTTGGAAGAAGTTGCTGAGAGAACTTCGAGACCATTAGAGGAGGATTCAGTGGATGGAACTCCAAGGCTATTGAAGAAATACTGAGCTCTGTGGAAGAGCAGTCCCTATAGTGAGGAGTTGGACCTCAAGCTGTGAGAGGAGAAGCAGTGGAGAAGAGTTTACATGCTTTTGAGATACCAATGGTGAAGCACCATTGTTGATCAAGGAAGACTTCATAGTGTAGCAGCCAGGAGTGGTGAAGCACCACTGTTGCTCAAGGTGCAGCAGCCTGGAGGAGCTGCGGAGGATCCTGGTAGATAAACCCGGAAGAACCTGAAGATGTTATGGTAGTGAATTTCCAGATGTGGACAGAACGTTCTAGTTGATTACTTGTAGGGAGTTGGTAGAGTGTTTGGTTGTCATTAGCGTGCAAGATGCAGTGAAAGGTGAGTGATTGTTTGCCATTTTTGTGCCAAGGAGTACTTATATTGAAGTATAGGGTTACAGTCGTAGGTTGGATTACCTGCAGAAACATTTATATGTGTTCTAGGACTGATAGGGGGATCGATTGATCATTGTTGTATATCAAGGAACATTTATACTAATATTTATGTTATTTCAGCCATACGCTGGTTTTCCTTGTATGTAGGCATGCTGGTTTTCCTTGTTTCCGTAGGCATGCAAACAAGTACAATAATTCAAAGACATAATAACCAAATGAAACAAAGCATTCCACAAATCCACTGGCCTGAAGCCCACTGGCAACATGGGCTGGGCGCACCGACGCACACCTCAAGACGGCCGCGGCCTCAGCCTCAGGGGAACCAGGCCCAACACAGCAGGAGGCCCTGCATCCACCCCTTCCTTCATCTCGGCCGGGACACACGGCAAAGATAAGGTGACAGGGGCAACAGCTGGAGAAGACGAAGACGGTGGCGACGTGCAGAGAGTGTCTGGAAGATCCGCGGGCCCACCAGGGACACCAACCAGATCAAAACGACCAACTGATGGCAACACAACCTCCGGAGGAGAGGCGACAATAGCAGAAGATGCACCGGGCAACACAGGAGGGGTCTCAGCAGCCAAAGAGTCGGCTACATCCTCAACCACCGAATCCTCTCCCACACGAAGCAGCGGGAAATCCTTCTCACGAAAGAGGTTCAGTGGAAGTACGGCATCTGCAGAGCTCCCAGTAGCCTGATGCCCCAGCAGTCCACATCTGAAACCAGTTCTAGGCTGCCGGGCATAGTACACGCGAACGTAGAACCCTAGGAGCCTCGTGGTGGATGGTATGTCCAACCTCGGCTGCATCCCAAGGGTGCGAATGTTCGTCCCCACATCCTTGAAATTCCCCGAGGAAAGCAAGTGTAACAGCACACTGACAAGTGCCAAACCACCCCGAAGTAACACTTCAGCAGGTCCTCCGGAAACATCAAGGGCGCCCCATGAACACTAACATAGGTGAGGGCACCACTACGGTCTGAAATAGTCAGTGCTGGCATCGTCTGGTAGGGGCAAGGTCTGCCCCTAATAGCGTCGTAGAAACGTGCGGGTATGCCTCCTCCTCCTCCACAAATTTGATATCACCCGGTGCACAGACACCAATTCTTCTCCATGAATATCTGCCACAGACATGCAGCATGTCACATAACACGAGCTCCACATCAGGACGTCCAGCTCGTCCAGAGAACTCCAGACCCACGGATTGACCCCACAGAACTGGGGGATAGGTCCCCCCATCATAAAGGCCACGTCAGCACTGATGAGCACCTAACCACCACACGAGCGAAGCAGCAACTGCAGTGCAGGCAGACACGTCCTCACCCCCTGGCGGCCAAGCCGGCAAACATCATGGCTAACTAGTAACATATTACCCTACACTCGTCAACCAGTAAGATATTCTGGTTAATCAAGGAATACTGACACACTCTTATCTCACTCGGAAGGATGAACCCTGATGACTGGCACCCGACAAGGTGAAGATGGCAGGAAAGGCTGACTGATCACTCTCTCTGATGCTAAGGCTCGGCTCTGACTCCTCCCTCTAAACTGCGAAACAGGGCATATATATTCACTCCTCGCCACGCCCCAAACAGGCAGGTGGAAGGTTGTACTATTCCTTGTGACCCAATAACGACTGAGACAGGCAAATCTCATCCTTATCAACCCATGTTGGTCCACCAGTACAAGGCTCCTTGTTGGAGAACTGCTGATAGTAGGTGTCACGCCCCGCACGTCCAGTACTATACCACCACCTGCTCTTACTAAACTCACACACACATACAACTCACAATTAACTAGATGAGTTAAGATTCACACACAAAATTGTGTTTAACTCAAGACAAGACATCAGTGGCTCATGCCACTGATGTCTCCCCCCCCCCGCACACTTAGTCTCTGTTTCCTGTTGTTTAGATATTCCCTTATCCACTGGAGCACCTTACCTGTTACTCCTGCCTGTTTATCCAACTTTTGTAACTGCCTTATATGGGGAACTGAATGAAATTGTTTCCAACAGTCCAAGAAAATGCTGTCTGCCCACTCTCCTTATTGCCTAATTTTGGTCGCCTGGTCATAGAATTCTATTAAGCCCGTGAGGCACGATTTACCATTACTGAACCCAGGCTGGTGGTGTGTTACAAAACTCTTTCTCACCAGATGTATGATTTTTTTTCCTCGGGATCTTCTCCATCACCTTGCATGGTATACAAATTAGGAAAACTGGACTGTAGTTCAGTGCCTCTTGCCTGTCACCCTTTTTGTATATCGGGACAACATTAGCTGTCTTCCAGCTTTCCAGTAGGTCTCCTGTTTCCAGTGCTTGTCATAGACAATAGAGAGTAGCACACTTAGTGCTGCTGCACCCTCTTTTATTGGCCAAGGTGAGATTCTCTCAGGTCCAACAGCCTCTGTCACATTCAGCTTCTGCAGATTCCTTTTGACCTAATCACTGGTGAGCTTTAATTCCTCCAAGGTTGCTTGGTTTGCCGCCTACTCATTTAATACAGGACTTCTCTTTGCTCTTTTGTGAAGACCTGGAATCTGTTTTTGAGTTCCTCACACACCTTGTCATTCTGTGTATCTGTTTTCATTTTTTCACAGTTTCATCACATGTTCTTTCTCTGCTGTTTTCTTCCTGATGTGGCTGTAGAGCAGTTTTGGTTGGGTCTTGTCTCTACTCGCGATATCATTTTCATACTGGTTCTCTGCTTCTCTCCTCACTCTGAGGTATTCATTCCAGGCACTTTTGGAATCTCTCCCTGTTTTCTGGTGTTCTGGTATTTCTGTAGATTCTCCATGTTCTTGTACTCAATCTTTTTGTTACCCTATGCTACCTGTATGTACTTACCTAGTTATGCTTGTGAGAGTTGAGCTCTGGCTCTTTGGTCCTGCCTCCCACAGTTAATCAACTGGTGTTCAGATTCCTGAGCCTACTTTGCTAAATCACATCTACACTTGAAACTGTTTTTGGAGTCCGCCTCCACCACATCACTGCCTAATGCATTCCATCTGTTAACTATTCTGACCTTGAAAATGTTTTTTCTATCGCCCCTGTGGCTCATTTGGGTACTCAGTTTTCACCTGTGTCGCCTTGTTTGCGTACCACCTGTGTTAAACAGTTAATCTTTATATATACCGCCAATTCTACTGAGAATTTTGTAGGTAGTGATCTTGTCTCCCCTAACTCTAGTATTTTCCAATGTCGTTAGGTTCAGTTCCAGTAATCTTTCCTCATAGTTCATTCCTCTCTGCTCTGGGACTAGTCTGATGGCATACCTCTGAACCATTTCTAACTTCGTTTTGTGTTTGACTAGATGTGGACTCCATGCTGGTGCAGCATATTCCATTATTAGTCTGACATGAGGTATACAAGGTTCTGAATGATTTCTTACACAAGTTTCTGAATGGTTTCTTTCACAAGTTTCTTAAGGCAGTTCTTATGTTTGCTAATCTTGCACACGCGCTGATGTTTCCTATTGATGTGGGCTTCAGTAGGCAGGTCTGGTGTGATATAAACTCCCAGATCTTCCTCCCGTCCTGACATTTGAAGGATTTCCTCTCCCAGTTGGTACCTTGTGTTTGGCCTCCCGCTTTATATGCCTATGTACATCACTCAGCACTTGCTCGAGTTAAACTCTAATAGCCATTTGTTGGACCATTCCTTCAGTCTGTCCTGGGCATCCTGTAGCCTCTGGCTGTCCTCCTGTGTCTTAATCCTTCTCATAATTTTAGCATCATCAGCAAACATTGAGATGAATGAGTCTATACCTTCTGGAAGATCATTCACGTATTTCAGAAAAGGGTAGGTCCGAGTACAGAACCTGCAGCACTCTGCTGGTGACAACAGTGCCGTCTGAGGTCTCACCCCTCACAATAACTCTCTGCTTCCTGCTGTTTAGGTACTTATCCGTTGGAATACCTTACCACCTACTCCAGCTTGTTTCTCCAATTTATGAAACAGTCTCTTATGGGGTAATGTATCAAAAGCTTTCTGACTGTCCAAGAAAATGCAGTTTGCTCATTATTTTCTGTCTTGCTTATTGCTTGTTGCTTGGTCATAGAATTCTATTAAACCTGTGAGATACGACTTGTCCTTCCTGAACCCATGCTTGAGACGTGTTACAAAGTCCCTTTTCTCCAGATTTGCTACAAGACTTTTTCTCACGATCTTCTCCATCACTTTGCATGGTATAAAAGTTAAGAACACTGGCCTGTAGTTTAGGACCTCCTGCCAATCACCCTTTTGTAGATTAGACTATGTTAGCTGTCTTCCAACTCTCTGGTAGGTCTTCTGTTTCCAGTGATTTGTTATAGACCAAAGATAATTGTATGCATAGTGCTTCTGACCTCTCTTTTAGCATCCATAGTGAGATTCCATCAGGTCCAACAGCCTTAGTCACGTCTAGAACAAGCAGATACCTTCTAACCTCATTTCTGGTAATTTCAATATCTTCTAAGTCTGCTTGGTTTATCACAACCCTTGTTAGTTTACGTACTTCCTCTTGCTCTATTTTGAAAATCTCCTGGAATCTCATGTTGAGTTCTTCACACACCTCTTTGCCATTCTCTGTGCACCAATACTCTCCCTTTTTCTATTTCATCAACTGTTCTTTCACTGTTGTTTTCCACCTGATGTGGCTCCATAGCAGTTTTGGTTGGGTCTTGGCTTTATTTGCTGTGTCATTTTCAAACTGCCTCTCTGCTTCTCTCACACTGAGGTACCCATTTTTGGATCTCTGGTATCTCTCTCTGCTCTCTGGTGTCCTGTTATTTGCAGTTTCTTCATGCCCTTGTGCTTAGCTGCCTTGCTTCCATACATGCCTGATTGAACCACAGATTCCCTTTTTGCTTTTCTGTTTTTTCTTCTGGGCCGGGATAAAGCTGTTTTCTGCCTCGGAACACCTCTGGGTGATGTAGTCCATTATGCCTTGTACAGACGTTTCACTGAGTTCTGTCTCAAACAGTATTCCTGTTAGAAATTTTCTAATCTCATCATTGTTTACCCTTCGGCATTCCAGCCTTTTACTTTACGGTCCATTCCTTGGATGGGTTAATCCTACTTCCACCAGATACTCAAATGTTAGGACACTTTGATCACTCATGCCTATTGGGGGTTCTTATTTCACTCCCCTCATGTCTGACTCGTTCAGAATGAATACAAGATCAAGTCTGGCCGGTTCATCATTCCCTCTCAAAATTCCCTTCCAAATCCTTATCCTGATTCCTTTCCAGTGCTATACAGTGGCAATGGCTTGGCGCTTTATCGTGATACTTCCCTTGTGGGCCTCTTGACATGCTGGCATAGAAGGCTTCTTGTCGCCACATCTGATAGCTTAGCTCTCTATGTTTCTGTCCCTCCGAGTGTTTCTCTATTTTTCCAGTTTTCCATGGCTGAAGTTACCCATGATCAACAGTTTAGATTTCTTCCTACATGCAATAGAAGCTCCTCTCTTTATTATGTTAATGGTTTCCATGTTATTCTTGTCATACTCCTGTCTGAGTCTGTCATTTAATGGGAGTTATATATTACTACTGCTATTATTCTTGGTCCTCACATTGCCTTAGTGCCTCCTATGTACCTGGTTACCTGGTAGATGTAGTCTCTGAAATCTTTACATCCTGGGATGTCCATTTTTTCGAACCTCTAGCCCTTTCTTATCAGTAGAGCAACTCCTCCTCCTCCTCTTCCCTCCCTTTATTTCCATACTATATAGTAGTATAGTATTCCTTTTGGAAACATTGCATTTCTTTGATGCTTGAGAGTATTGTTCTGTGAGTGCTATTACATCACGGTTTTCTTCTTGTGTTCTTTTACAAGTTCCCTTAATTTATTCGTAATCCCCATCAATGTTTGGGTGCATCACTTTGAAGCTCAATTTCGTATGCCCATCCTCATTTACTCTTACTCCTGCTGACTGTTTAGCTGGTGCAGCCAGTTGCTCCATGGACTGGGCTGCATGGGTGGGGGTTGATGTAGTGTGCAATACTTAACATGGGTTCAGAATGGTTCAAGGTGGGGGGAATGGTTCAAGGTGTGGGAGGAGACGGGAGAGCTTGGGAAATGGGGGAGAAGGCTTGATGAGAAGGGGGATGGTGGACTTGGTGGGCACTTAATGAGGGGTTGCTTGGGGTTAGCCCTGGTAGGACTACTATTGGTTGGAAGGTGAGGCAATGCTTCTCTCACTGGGGCTGCTGAACTTCTGTTGGAGAATTCCACACTCTCCTCTGGGATTGTAGGTTCGGGGGTGTGGTTACCTGATTCCCTTCTTTCTCTCCGATCTTTCCTTGTGTCTGCTGCTCTCATACTCTTGTTCCTTGTCATATCCCTCGGAAGGAATACTGTTTTGAACTTCGTTACATGTAATACTCTGCTCTTCCTTGTTAGAAGGTCCTCTTTTGTGCTATCATTCGTAAATACTACCTTTACCAGCCAGTCTCTCTCCTTGTTGAACTGGCCAAGCCTGAAAAGCCTTTTCTATATTTTGTTTAGCCCTCTCCATCTGTACCTCTTTTTAGAATGAAGACAGTAATAGTGTAGAAAGTTGAGCCTGCATTCACTGATAGTATAGCAAATGTTACCAGTACCGGCAAGATACTCTCCTCTCTCGCCTATAAATAGTCATTCTCTCAGTATCCATAGTTGAGAAGCTGATAGTTTTATTTGGTTATGATTAGGGTAAAGAATGAACCCAGATTTTATGGTATTTTGGTTATAGTTTGGTGGAGGCTGTAAAGACCTGCGAGACTAGATTGCTGACACGCCCAGCCAACAGGTATTGTTTCCCGCTGGAAGCACACTGGAAGCGATGACACTAGGTCTCCAGGAAAGTTAGAATTGTGATTGTGTGGCTGCCAGGGTGCGGCCAGTAAGGCCGCACCACTAGTCTTACTTCACTGCACATGGGGTACAAGGACTTGTGACCCCCACTCCTCACGGTGTCCAAGGCCTTGTGACCCTCGGTGTGTGACTTGAGAACTAGCCTGTGCTAGTGGTTCCACTAGGAGGGGAGAACGGCGTGCCACACAATATGACTCCGGCGTGCCTACATTGAGAGAGTATCAAAGTGGCCCTAAATACTTTGACAGTGTATTAAGGTGACCATACATACAGAGATAGTGTAGTAAGATGGCCATACATACAGATATTGTGGAGTAAAGTGACCATATATATAGAAATAGTGTAGTAAGGTGACCATACATACAGATATTGTGGAGTTAGGTGACTATACATACAGAGATAGTGTAGTAAGGTGACCATACATTCAGATATTGTGGAGTAGGGTGACCATATATACAGAGATAGTGTAGTAGGGTGACCATATATACAGAGATAGTGTAGTAGGGTGACCATATATACAGAGATAGTGTAGTAGGGTGACCATATATACAGAGATAGTGTAGTAGGGTGACCATATATACAGAGATAGTGTAGTAGGGTGACCATATATACAGAGATAGTGTAGTAGGGTGACCATATATACAGAGATAGTGTAGTAGGGTGACCATATATACAGAGATAGTGTAGTAGGGTGACCATATATACAGAGATAGTGTAGTAGGGTGACCATATATACAGAGATAGTGTAGTAGGGTGACCATATATACAGAGATAGTGTAGTAGGGTGACCATATATACAGAGATAGTGTAGTAGGGTGACCATATATACAGAGATAGTGTAGTAGGGTGACCATATATACAGAGATAGTGTAGTAGGGTGACAATATATATACAGAGATAGTGTAGTAGGGTGACCATATATACAGAGATAGTGTAGTAGGGTGACCATATATACAGAGATAGTGTAGTAGGGTGACCATATATACAGAGATAGTGTAGTAGGGTGACCATATATACAGAGATAGTGTAGTAGGGTGACAATATATACAGAGATAGTGTAGTAGGGTGACCATATATACAGAGATAGTGTAGTAGGGTGACCATATATACAGATATAGTGTAGTAGGGTGACCATATATACAGAGATAGTGTAGAAGGGTGCCCATATATACAGAGATAGTGTAGAAGGGTGGCCATATATACAGAGATAGTGTAGAAGGGTGGCCATATATACAGAGATAGTGTAGAAGGGTGGCCATATATACAGAGATAGTGTAGAAGAGTAGCCATATATACAGAGATAGAGTAGAAGGGTGGCCATATATACAGAGATAGTGTAGTAGGGTGACCATATATACAGAGATAGTGTAGTAGGGTGACCATATATACAGAGATAGTGTAGTAGGGTGACCATGTATACAGAGATAGTGTAGTAGGGTGGCCATATATACAGAGATAGTGTAGAAGGGTGGCCATATATACAGAGATAGTGTAGTAGGATGGCCATATATACAGAGATAATGTAGTAGGGTGACCATATATACAGAGATAGTGTAGTAGGGTGACCATATATACAGAGATAGTGTAGTTGGGTGACCATATATACAGAGATAGTGTAGAAGGGTGGCCATATATACAGAGATAGTGTAGAAGGGTGGCCATATATACAGAGATAGTGTAGAACGGTGGCCATGTATACAGAGATAGTGTAGAAGGGTGGCCATATATACAGAGATAGTGTAGAAGGGTGGCCATATATACAGAGATAGTGTAGAAGGGTGGCCATATATACAGAGATAGTGTAGAAGAGTGGCCATATATACAGAGATAGTGTAGAAGGGTGGCCATATATACAGAGATAGTGTAGAAGGGTGGCCATATATACAGAGATAGTGTTGTAGGGTGACCATATATACAGAGATAGTGTAGTAGGGTGACCATATATACAGAGATAGTGTAATAGGGTGACCATATATACAGAGATAGTGTAGTAGGGTGACCATATATACAGAGATAGTGTAGTAGGGTGACCATATATACAGAGATAGTGTAGTAGGGTGACCATATATACAGAGATAGTGTAGTAGGGTGACCATATATACAGAGATAGTGTAGTTGGGTGACCATATATACAGAGATAGTGTAGAAGGGTGGCCATATGTACAGAGATAGTATAGAAGGGTGACCATATATACAGAGATAGTGTAGAACGGTGGCCATATATACAGAGATAGTGTAGAAGGGTGGCCATATGTACAGAGATAGTGTAGAAGGGTGACCATATATACAGAGATAGTGTAGAACGGTGGCCATATATACAGAGATAGTGTAGAAGGGTGGCCATATATACAGAGATAGTGTAGAACGGTGGCCATATATACAGATATAGTGTAGAAGGGTGGCCATATATACAGAGATAGTGTAGAAGGGTGGCCATATATACAGAGATAGTGTAGAAGGGTGGCCATATATACAGAGATAGTGTAGAAGGGTGGCCATATATACAGAGATAGTGTAGAAGGGTGGCCATATATACAGAGTTAGTGTAGAAGGGTGGCCATATATACAGAGATAGTGTAGAAGGGTGGCCATATATACAGAGATAGTGTAGAAGGGTGGCCATATATACAGAGATAGTGTAGAATGGTGGCCATATATACAGAGATAGTGTAGAAGGGTAGCCATATATACAGATATAGTGTAGAAGGGTGGCCATATATACAGAGATAGTGTAGAAGGGTGGCCATATATACAGAGATAGTGTAGAAGGGTGGCCATATATACAGAGATAGTGTAGTAGGGTGGCCATATATACAGAGATAGTGTAGAAGGGTGGCCATATATACAGAGATAGTGTAGAAGGGTGGCCATATATACAGAGATAGTGTTGTAGGGTGACCATATATACAGAGATAGTGTAGTAGGGTGGTCATATATACAGAGATAGTGTAGTAGGGTGGCCATATATACAGAGATAGTGTAGTAGGGTGGCCATATATACAGAGATAGTGTAGTAGGGTGACCATATATACAGAGATAGTGTAGAAGGGTGGCCATATATACAGAGATAGTGTAGAAGGGTGGCCATATATACAGAGATAGTGTAGTAGGGTGGCCATATATACAGAGATAGTGTAGTAGGGTGGCCATATATACAGAGATAGTGTAGTAGGGTGGCCATATATACAGAGATAGTGTAGTAGGGTGGCCATATATACAGAGATAGTGTAGTAGGGTGGCCATATATACAGAGATAGTGTAGTAGGGTGGCCATATATACAGAGATAGTGTAGTAGGGTGGCCATATATACAGAGATAGTGTAGTAGGGTGGCCATATATACAGAGATAGTGTAGTAGGGTGGCCATATATACAGAGATAGTGTAGTAGGGTGGCCATATATACAGAGATAGTGTAGTAGGGTGACCATATATACAGAGATAGTGTAGTAGGGTGACCATATATACAGAGATAGTGTAGTAGGGTGACCATATATAGAGATAGTGTAGTAGGGTGACCATATATACAGAGATAGTGTAGTAGGGTGACCATATATACAGAGATAGTGTAGTAGGGTGACCATATATAGAGATAGTGTAGTAGGGTGACCATATATACAGAGATAGTGTAGTAGGGTGACCATATATACAGAGATAGTGTAGTAGGGTGACCATATATACAGAGATAGTGTAGTAGGGTGACCATATACAGAGATAGTGTAGTAGGGTGACCATATATACAGAGATAGTGTAGTAGGGTGACCATATATACAGAGATAGTGTAGTAGGGTGGCCATATATACAGAGATAGTGCAGTAAGGTCACCATACATACAGAGATAGTGTAACAAGGTGACCCTACATATTGTCACGAGTCACTAATCTTAGCCTTGTGTAACGTGGGTTACAGTTAAACAGCGGGGGATCATGCTACTAATCCAGTAACCCCATGCCACGGGTCTTCACTATTGGGGTACCATGCATCACACCCAGCGAGCTCTCCAAGTCATACCTCAATTCCGGTCGGGGAGGGGGGAGAGGAGAAGGTCCAGCGCACACTGCTTGAGCTCGATCCTGCAATGTGCGACTCCCCCACCGGGCCTGCCAACCTACACGTGCAATGTTTTGCCGGTCCTCCGGCTGTAACCTCAGTTCTCACCTTTGTTTCCTGGTTGCCTGCTGGGTAATCTTCTCTGCTTTCCAGCAACGCTTGTGGTTCAATTATAATACCGTGTTGCCAGTCAAGGGTTTCTTTTCTATATAATGACAGTTCAAGTGTAGTGCAATATAATATTATTTAATTATAATGCTCAATGAGGTGGAGGAGACACAAAAAGCAATAATAAAAGTTGATAAAATTTACTGAAGAGTATACCATATAAACATCGGTGAAGAATGCATATAATGATATGTAATGTAATAATAATAATAGTAGACAGCAGTACTTCTCTGTTGACCTCCGGCAATTAGCGTCAGCTGGGCGAATTTAAAGGGTTCCACAGCCCTCTCCACCTCGTCACACAGGGTGCAGTCGCACCTCCACACATCTCCAGTATCATCTATTGATACTGGTGATGGCTCAAAAGGGCCACCACTTACGGGCTATTCATGCCCGTGCCACCTTTTGGGTGGCTTAATCTTCATCAATCAATCTCCACCTCCTTTATGGGCTATTCATGCCCGTGCGACCTTTTGGGTGGCTTAATCTTCATCAATCAATCTCCACCTCCTTTACGGGCTATTCATGCCCGTGCCACCTCTTGAGTGGCTTAATCTTTATCAATCAGTCAATCCTCCTCATTTGAGCCACCTCACGTCCCATAGTCACACAGTCCTCCAATGGCTTGGCCACTCACGCCGCTCGCTGTCT
Organism: Procambarus clarkii; assembly: GCF_040958095.1. Classification (NCBI taxonomy): domain Eukaryota; kingdom Metazoa; phylum Arthropoda; class Malacostraca; order Decapoda; family Cambaridae; genus Procambarus; species Procambarus clarkii. The sequence goes on from NC_091223.1 coordinate 954,203, forward strand.
TCGCCAGGCAGTAGATAACATATACAAGCTGCCCTACAGCCTAATCTACTCCTATAATATCCAGAAATACTCTAGCAACAACCTATCTATATCACTAGGCCTATCTTGCCTAATACCTATGGAAAATAGGAGGAAAAAATGATCTACCTTTAATACAATCCTGCCCTCAGACGCCTGGACTCTGTCGGTCATCGTCATCCTACGACGTGACGCATCGTCACGTCGCTCCTCGGCGTTCCGGATGAGTTACCAGTCCATAAGCGTCGTGTAGCTGCACGTCTTCGCCGTTCACATTCCCAAAATGCAGTTCCTGGTCGTTGGCTCTTCCAGTCGTCACTGCTCACTTCATCTCCCTCAGTCACTCCTTCACCGAGACCACACACTCATAGATCTGGAAGCGACATCTCCCCTTCTGAGTTCCCAGTGGGCGTGATCCAATCACAGCAGCTCTGAGCACCATGGAGTTCCACTGACGGCGAGCCACTCACTACTCCAGCCGTCACCACTCCAGCCGTCACCACTCCGGACTCCTTCAAGGCTTTCAGCTCACAGTTCTCAGCGCCCTTACACCTCTGGAACTTGGTTCTTCGCACTTCCCTCAAGTGTTGTAGTCGTCTATAGTTGCTGTGAACGTGCCAGACTGTGTAACACCACTGAATGATGCTTCTGGACCTCCAAACTCGAGAGCTCAATCTATGCACGTCCGCTCTCAACGAAGCACCACCAATCTCTGAAGCCTCAGCGCTCTGCAGGCTCTGAGCCAGGCCTCTCAATGACGTCACAGCCTCCAGGAGCGGGCTCTCATTGGTCATTCTCGTCACGTGACCACAGCCAGCCAATCGCCAGCCTGCTGGCGTCTTGACATTTTTGGCGCAATCCTCGCAGGGCCGTCGTCATTTTGTCTGCACTAGGGGCGTAAGATCCCCTTACAAGGCAAAACTAAAATAAGTTTTATATTCGAAAACGTACTTTAGCGAACTGTCAACTATGTCAATCTGATCCCTGCAACTCATGGAATCTTCACGTTTTGTAAATATGACTTCTCGCTGGATGAAGGATGACAGAGAGGGCACTGCAACAATATGTTGATAGTATAGCAAGACGGTCTTACATATGTTTATAGTGTAGCAAGATGACCATACATATGTTGTGTAGCAAGGTGCCAATACACAGAGAGTACAAGGTTCAAGAAGCAACCCAATTGGTGTGAAGTAGGACATATTATATGGGTGTATCAACGTGAATTACACAACTCTATATACTTTACAGTATAGTTACTTTGTACCATTTAATACACAATGTAGGATTTATATTGCTGGGAAATAATGGCGATGTTTATTAAAATAAAACTAAACTAATTCATGTGGTGATTCTTTATTTTCGGAACTGTAAACATTTAAACTAGCTTTGAAAACGATTCCACGCAGATTTAAATTTTGATGTTCTATATTACCCACAAAATTGTGAGCAAATCACACACACATATACAAACACATCACACGCGCGCACACACACACACATTATATATATATATATATATATATATATATATATATATATATATATATATATATATATATATATATATATATATATATATATATATATATATATATATATATATATATATATATATATATATATATATACATATATATATGTACATATATATAATATATATGTACATATATATAAAGTTAATAATTAATTGTGAATGGAAATGTGTCTGCGTGTCTGTCATTCTGTCTGCCTTCATTTTTGTCTGTGTCTTGAGGATAGCCAAGACAATTTCAATAGCCAGCTACTTAAGTGAAATTTAAACAATTATGTCCATTCTAAATGCCAACATGTCTATTTTTAAAGGTTTGTATAGCTCCACGCAAAGCTCCGGAGAAGATATCTTTGATAAAACCCCAGCTTCTCTTCTGACGTCGTCTGCAACAAACAAAATATTTATTATTGTAAAGTTGCTGATCAGTTTATGTTTCTATGGAGAGTAATGTAATGCTCATTGCAGGTTCATGCTCTACCAGCCAAATACCATTGCAATATATTGGTAACTGTGATGACCTAGTTAGGCAGTCCTGAGTATCATGCAACTGTTGAAGGTAGTCAGTGACACATTTTAAATAACCTAATCACATGGGACAATGTTGACAATTATGGGCATCGTTTTACTGATGTGTGTCAAGAGCAGGAGAGGTGTAAGGTGTGCATGGGGGGAACACTGTGTAAGGTGTGCATGGGGGGAACACTGTGTAAGGTGTGCATGGGGGAACACTGTTTAGGGTGAGCATGGGGGAACACTGTGTAAGGTGAGCATGAGTGAACACTGTGTAAGGTGTGCATGGGGGAACACTGTGTAAGGTGTGCATGGGGGAACACTGTGTAAGGTGTGCATGGGGGGGAACACTGTGTAAGGTGTGCATGGGGGAACACTGTGTAAGGTGTGCATGGGGGAACACTGTGTAAGGTGAGCATGGGGGAACACTGTGTAAGGTGTGCATGGGGGAACACTGTGTAAGGTGTGCATGGGGGAACACTGTGTAAGGTGTGCATGGGGGGGAACACTGTGTAAGGTGTGCATGGGGGAACACTGTGTAAGGTGAGCATGGGGGAACACTGTGTAAGGTGTGCATGGGGGAACACTGTGTACGGTGTGCATGGGGGAACACTGTGTAAGGTGTGCATGGGGGAACACTGTGTAAGGTGTGCATGGGGGAACACTGTGTAAGATGAGCATGGGGGGGAACACTGTGCATGCAGTTGGTGTGGAGCTCCACGTGGTAGAGATAATGGGGAGGTACACCATGCGTCATATGAGTATTGATGATACTGTCTGTGTAGTGGGTGTTGCGGACGATGTTTGTAAAGTGGTTACTGAGGACCTCAGGTGCCAGATGGGTGCTGGTGACCTCGTGTGTTAAGTGGATGTTCAGGAGCCCGTGTAAAGTTTTCACGGTGGTGTTGGGGACCATCGTGTTAATCTGTGCTTATCACCTCGTGTGTCAAGCGACTACTGTGGGTCTTGTGTGATGAACCGGTGTATAGGCAACCAATGTGCTAAGTGGGTGTTGCTAAGACCCTATGTTTAGTGTGTATTGGAGAACCCGTATGTTAAGGTGGTGCTGTGGACCACATGTGTTAAGTAGTTCTTTGAAACCCCGTGTCTCAAGTGGGTGTCGGGAACCTTGTGTGTTAAATGGGTGTTTGGGACCCAATATTTGAAGCGAGTGTTTAAGGACCACGAGTGTCAAGTTGGTATTGGGTAACCCAAGAAGGGTTAAGTGGACATTGGAGACTGCTGCGTGTTAAGTAGTGTTTGGAAGTCCCACTGTATTAAGTGGGAGTTGGGGACTCCAGTGAGTCATCTTGTTGTTTGGGAATCCTGTGAGTAAAGTGGGTGTTAGGGATTATGTGTGTCAAGTAGGTGTTGGTGACCCCGTGTATGAAGTTGGTGTTTGGGACCCGGAGTGTTTAATGAATGTTCGGGGCTCCAAACACTCACTTAACACTCAGAAAAAAACTTGTCGTCAGTACAAGTTTAAACTTGAACTAAACTTGACGTAAGTACAAGTTTAGGTCAGGTCGTATACCTTTAGTGACATCTGGTGGGTATATTTTGAACTAAGGAGTGGCACCCTAGATGGTGGAGGGAAATTAAACAACCACAATAACTGATGAAACGAACTCTGACAGACTGAGGTAGGTCCAAGAAGCTCACTTTACTCCTCTACACCCTAACATGGAAGAAACATTCAACAATGCACGAGTAAACGAAGAAGTGTGAGTAAGACATAGGTTGGAATGGTCATGATTCTTCAGTAGAATACCAGGAACCACTATCAGTTACGCGCACACACTCACTCACGATCGCTCAGACTCATGCATTCTCATCCATGCTCATACACCCCTCATCCACTCTCGTATGTACTCACTCTCTCGCTCTCTTTTAAACACTCTAAAGAAGTTGGGAAATGTTTTGGAATATCTGTACAAACTAAAATCGGAGAGTATACACAAGACATGGATGATGGACTCATCCATGAATAGCCGGGTGCACATAGTCGAGAACACATAATATCAAAGCTGGTCTCTATATGTATTAGCATGAATTGCAAAGTGTGAATAGACTAGTACACAATCTGCAACAAATTGAATACCGGTATAAGTAGATGAAATTGGCTGGAATGATTGGAACACAAGAGCTAATTCCCACATTCACGGGTGTTTCAAGGCCTGACCAGCGTTAATAGATTTTTCCTGAAACTGCCATTAATCCCCATAAATCCCATGGCATAAGGGAAGTATGAGTAGGTGGCTACACAATGGTATGGAACTGGGAAGATAAGAATGGAAGATGGCATGGAACTGAGAGGTTAAATTAAGTATAAATAGATATGAATGAAGAGGTAAGTGCATATAGGTCAATACATACATACGCACATACATACGACAATGTCATGAATTGCTGAGCAATAAAGATTTGATTGTGAAGGTGATGATGTCGCCCTGGAGGCCGAGGGACACACACAAGTGTTTGGACTACACCTATTTTTTTGCACTTGTTTATAGATTTTTTTGGACTTGAATATTGATATTTTTTGAACGTGCGTAAACATATATTTGTACTTTATACAAAAATAATGTACACGTATAAGAGTCTTTCGACTTGCGAATAATAGCTTTCGGACTGGTGTTCATCGCCAGTGACTTTTAGAATATAATAATATCCCGATTCAATCGATTCCTTTACAGTCTTGAGGTTTCCACCAGACCCTAGTCAGGGTTTCACGCATTGTCCGCATGCACTCTGGCAGTAGTATAGGTGGACATGCACTCTGGCTGTAGTATTGGTGGATATGCATTCTGGCTGTGTTATAGGAGGACATACACTCTGACTGTGGTACAGGAGGAGTTCTATCTCTAATGCTTTTCTCGTCAAATGCACAAAGAAAGCACATTAACACGATTTATCATTGAGAAAATCAGTAGGAGCTAGGGGAGGATCTGGAGCTACACAGTGGGTACTCCAAGCACACGCCATAGACTACGACATGGTCTACAGGTCCAGGGTGCGGTCAGGTCCACGGGTATGGTCAAATCGACCTCACCCCTCCTATTGATTTTCTCATTGATACATCACGTTAATGAAACCAAAGACAGAGTAATACAGCACTCTGGCTTTAGTATAGGAGTTCAGCCTCCAACGCTCCTCGCAAATGCATTTTGTGCATTTGACGAGAAGCGTTGGAGGTAGCCACTTCTATACCACAGCCAGAATGTATGCGGGCAATGCCAGAAAACCTGACTTAAATATCCCTATTGTTGCCACGAGATGCACTGAGTATACCTTTGTGTTGCACTAAGTATAGTTAGTTGATATAATGGTATGATATATATTGTACAATTTCAATAGGTTCATGGTGCACTGGGTGTTGGTAGATCGTTCTTTATATATAGGTAGACGGCCTTTGGTATACATAGGGCAATGAGTTCTAATAAATGATACATTAGGAATTGATAACCTGTATATTGGGTATATACAAATAGTACATTTGACTTAGGTAGATGATACATAGGATATAGATAGATGGTACATTGGGAAAAAGTAGATGAAACATTAATTAAAGGCAGATGGTTCATTAAGTAAAGATAGATGGTTCATTAGGTGTAGGCAGACACTATAATGTTTACATATATAAATGGAACATTTGGGATAAGCAATTGCTACTTTTGTGGTATTGATAGATGCAACATTGGGTATATGTAAATGGCTTAGTGAGTATAGATAGATGACACACTCGAAGAAGGTCTGAACAGAGACAGATGGGTGATGCTACACGTTAGTCTAACATGTATATGTTAGACTAGATTCTTACCCTCGATTCTTACACTACAACAAGATTCTTACCCTCGATTCTTACACTACAACAAGATTCTTACCCTCGCTCCACGATGGAGATGTCCGAGCAGAGTGTGGTCCGCTGGTTGGAGCAGGAGGAACCGGCCACTTCGACACCGTCCTCAGGAGCACACTGTTCCGTCACCAGTGTCCACTGTGTATCGCGGCAGCAGTAGCAGCAACACGGCGTTTACCAGAGACGATGGATTAGTTAGTCAAGTAAATGTTATAAAGTGGAGAGTGTGCAGTGGACAGAATACATCAGATATCTGCCTTGGGAGGATAATTATCGTTATTGACGCAGCGGCTTTTCCACTTGACGCGAGAAATGTGGGGAAGTATTTATTAACATAACTCTGGTAATAAAATATTCAATTAAATCTTTATGAGGATCAGACATTGTTTAAATTTTATTAATAAACTAATGCATACTACAGAAGTGCGTAATTAAATAACGCAATCCCATGGGCCTGCCCGACGCCGCCTGACTGTGACATTCAAACTATCTTAAACAATTATGAAACTAAAGTTATTTCCTTACACGTTTTATAAATTATATAACTATAAAAAAATTTACTAATACCTTTTTAGGAAAAACAAGAATAATTTTAATTAACATTGTTAAATCTAATTTAAAAACCGATAGAGACTTAAGCTCTCAATGATTAAATCATCTTGGAGAGTTCTCCTTCTGACTCAGAAGTTGGTGGCAGGAGCGAGGCTTTGACGCAATTATTTACTCGTCCACCAACATGACTATGTACATGGGGAAATAGGCTTACAGATTCCGGAAGATGAGAGGAAATGTCAACACTGTGGAGAAATGCCCAACAGACCACTGGAACATTATCTAACACAGTGCACAGTTACAAACCCATTAAGATTTTAACTTAGATTCAACAGAGCAGAAGAAGTTGTTAAACACATATGGCAAAATCTTACTGAAGCGACCGTACGAGTCATAAATACTCATACTCCGCCCAAGTAAAACAGAAACAAGCAACACTTAGTTGGCCAACCAGAAGCTTAGGGCCCACGCAGGAATATCCCTGCCAAAAAAAAATGACTGGTCAACAGCGTGGCGACCGACCTTATTAAGCAGCCTAGGGTTACTGTTCTGTTGTTCTAATCTCACGACCACAAGATCTGGTCGTGTCCACCTAACACTTTAGCGACAGCTAAGTGTCTCCCGTTCCGCACTTAGTGCTCTGTGTAGTGGCCGTAGCATTTGAGCAGAGGGGGAACACAGGGGCGGCAGGTAACGGTTATAATGGATGACATCACCGGCATGTAACGTATGGTCAATAATCATTAATTCTCTATTAATTTAAATGAGATAATTTGGTGAGATATAACATCAATCTATGTTTAATCTAACAGTGAATTTGGCGGCAGGAAATGTGGATCCAGTCAGTCCTCCTTCCTTCTGGACGCTGAGCACCTATATTTTTACCCACGTGTTCAGGTCTACCCACACTCCTAGCCAGCTAACTCTGGAATTATTAATTACCAACTGTAATTTAGATAGTCTAGTGAATATTCATAAAGTAAACAATTTACCTAGAAATATAATAACTAGATTAAACAGAATTTAAGTTCAATAATACACTGGATGATCTAAATTTAATTAAAAATAAATTTTAACTGTCCTTTGGGGTAGTGTGAGAACTACTTACAACTATTGATACAGTCCAATCACTAATATATAAACGACAATAAAAATTTCCCAGCAAAAGCCCACAAGGTATATCAACCTCAAAGTTTACTGAGAGCATAAAGCACTGAGTTTACTGATAAAATGCTAGATATTTTTTGGAGCCATTTATTTATTAAAGAAAGCTAATGATGTTTGTGGCGGTTTTCTGTTATAAAATTTGCATATTCTTTCATTAGTTTACATATTTTCTTAACTGCTAATTGTGATTATTATAAAGAATCTTGCTCGAGTAAATGCTGGTGCCTAACAAGGATGTTAAAATGGAACGAATGTTGACAGGGGTAGTAGGTATCTTAACAAAATTATATTGTTCATGTTATTGTCCCATACCATATTTTTAACAGAAGCCATAAAGATAACATACATGTTAATTATTGTATGTGATTCTTGGCAAAATATCTAAACTCCTTTCACTGCATGACAGATTAAAAAAAATTAGGCATTAACACACATGTGAGATCACGTCTCATATTAGTGTGATTCTGGATGTGTTAAAACTTTTTTTGGTCCTTTTCATACGTTAGTATGAACATTAGGTTATTGCTTATGTTCCTCGTAGCTTTGGAGAGCAGGCCAAAATATGCCAGAATTGTAATGATTTGCATATTAGGATGTCTTGAGGATGATAACTTTTTTTTTTATTTTTTACATTTATTTAAAAACTAGATTAGCTTTGGAAAACAATATGTTCACCGGAAATAAATTGAACCAGCAACTTTGATAGAAAGTAAATCCTTTCAAACACTTGGTTGAAAAGTCTTTGTTTCAAAATGTCTGTCTTTTACATCACAGAGAGTCGTGAAAAATAATCGATAAATTGGAATCTTATTTTCCATTGCATAGCCCATAAAATCAACTAATTGTGACAACACCAGACCTAAGCAGAACAAGAGGTACTGAACAATTATGTTATCTATTGCTGCCGATATGAATAGGAAGGTTATATTCCAGGAGTTTTGGAGTGTAATTATGCTAGTTTTGCCCATATTCATATAATTTATCAAACCCATTACTAGAAATTGTTTGGGGCTTTGTGGAGATTGTACCTAACTCTCAGGCAATTGGTTCAGTGGTTTAATCATATTATACACCCTCTTCTCCGATTGTTCTAAGATGGCCCTATGGAGTTCTATGATTGGCTCCTCGAGTTTACCTGAGATAATCAATTGCTGGGATACAATTGTATTCTTAACAGTTAGCCAAAGCCTTATTACAACTTGAGAATGAAACAAGATGCTTTCCATGCAGTAGCTTCTCCACTGTGTGATACTGTGACTAATTGTCGTCTACAGTAGAATAGATGACTAGTGAGCGATTAATGAACCATATTTATAAAAATAACATCCAGGTAAAGGCAAAATTAACACTGTTGCAGAAAATAACTGTTCAGAAAAAATGCACATGAAGCTTGCAACAAGCTATAGACAATAACTAGATTCATATTTGTTTAAAACAACCATAATGTACATAAAAATCACATTAACATGATACATCAATGAGGAAATTAGTAGAAACCAGGAGGAGGATGTGAACCTGCACACTGGGTACTCCCAAGGACATGTTATCGACCACTTAACAAAGATATGCTCAAAAGCAATGAAACCTGGGATTCAAATCACAAATCACATTAATGTGATTTCTTTATGCATCTGAAGATAAGTTTGGAAGGTAAAACTCCTATACGACAGCCAGAGTGAATATGGGTAATGAATATAATGAAACGAGTTTCGATATTTTATTAACCATGTGGGTAATGAGTATAACACTGATGTGGTTTCAGTAGAAGCCTCAGGGCCCCTAGATTCAGATGAATACCAGGTTTCATTGATTTAGAACATATCGTGGTTAAGCGATTTAAAGTGTGTGCTTGGGAGTTCCCAGCGTGCAGGTTCGCATCCTCCTCATGGTAACAGTCATAATAATAAATTATGTGAGTAATATATGGACATACAATGAATCATAATAACGTGGCTGAAGATATAATACCCAAACCACACATCAGAAAAGGATAAACTTACTTTTCGGACCGTGCTGAACCATTATCCAATTGGGTGATAGAAGAGAGAAAGGGACAAAGAAATATATAATGTAAAAGAGTGAGATGAGAGGTGAGGAACAGGCGTCTGTGAAGAGTAGAGGCTTGAAAGATTATTATAGAAAAGGCCAATCAATAGGATGATTACAGTCACTAACATGACAGAGAGCATTGTTTGTGTCTGTAGTTCTTTTGTGTTTCTAAAGTCTGTCATTTAGTGTACGGCAAGTTTCACCAAAGTATTGGAAAGGACAAGACGATCAGGAAAAAGAATAGATACGAGCAGCATTTGAAGCAGGAGGAGCAGTGTGAACCAGATTACTACGAAGTGTGTCAGTTTGCTGAAAGGTGAGTTTAAATCAAGACGACGACGGTTATTAGTGAGACTTTTTTTTAGTTCAGATATGACACGAAGACAGAACACAGTGTTACTAGTGTTGGAAACAAGTCTAGGGTGAAAAAAGTTCATTTTGCTTGAGAATAGCCACAGTTGATAAAATGTAAGGTATCCGAGGCGAGAGTTACATGTAAATAAAAGAAATTTCAGAATCAAGAAACTGCGGGTTACTGATGCTAGGACCTGGAAGAGATAAACCAGATTCCTTTTCTCAACAGAATGGGATATAGTATGAAAAGAAGGGAATGTAATTATCACCTGACAGCTGAGTGGACAGCGCTTCGGATTCGTAATCCTGAGGTTCCGAGTTCGATCCCGGTGGAGGTGGAGACAAATGGGCAAAAAGTTTCCTTCACCCTGATGCTCCTCTTATCTAGCAGTAAACAGGTACCTGGGAGTTAGAGCTGCTACGGGCTGTTTCCAGAGTGTGTGTAACAAAATGGAGGCCTGGTCGAGGGCCGGGCTGTGGGAACGCTAAGCCCCGAAATCACCTCAAGAAGAAGATCACTGTGCATAGGCTTGCGGAAAACACAGAAAGACAACCTAGACCCCAGAGCTATGAACATGAACGTCTAGAAAAGGAAGGAAAGAGATTGATTCCAATCATCTTTGAAAATAATAGAAGAAGCCAGATAGTCAAGAGAGGAGATCAAAAGAAGCTGTAAATAACAAGGATCATATGGCCATAGAGCAAACACATCAATAACATAACGAAGCCAGAGAGAAGGACGAGTATCAATAGTGGGAAGAAAGACTTCGAAGTGCTCCATATAGAGACTGGCAAGGACAGGGGAGAGGGGAACCCATGGCAACACTTAGAGTTTGAAAGTAGTATTTTCCATTGAAAATAAAGAATTTAGAGTCAACACAGCGACGTCGTCGTCTCTTCATTTTCTGATGTGTGGTTTGGTCATCAATAATATATAGATTGTGTGATTTGGAAAAGTGGGACAACGGAAGAGGATAACAGCTAAAATGTAGACTACTCACCTGAAGAGTGCAGGAATCACAGGTGAAGTGGTCAGGTATAATGAGAGGTATATGGTACTCTCCTCCCTGGGTATTCTTGTCCATCTTATACTGACGGCCTTCCACCCCGGATATCTCCAAGGGCCACCTGCGCGTCATCTCATAAGGTCAAGTTAGATCATGTCTCAGAAACGTACTTAAAATTACGTTTATGAGAAATATCCGTTGAATAAAATATTTCAACTCACACACAAACACATGTTCAAAAAGCAATAAGCAAACTCAGTTTAAACTTGTTTATCGTGATTAATTTTAATTCATCAATTAGAACCTAAATGAATTTGGCTTTTCTGTAATGAAAGTTATGAAAATTTACCAAATATGTTTCAGATATTTTGTATATACATTATAAAATAAGATATAGAAAAGATACATTATAATTATTCATGATATAAATTCCTAGTTGTAGCTAATACTGTTAGACAGTAATGACATTTGCCTTTCTATGAAATTTTATGAGAATATTCTAACTGTGGGGGACTGTGCCTAGAAAGACTGATGTATCACCTCATGAGGCAGTCTTCATCCCCTGGGCCTGTCTTAGGGCAGAGGTAGAACTCGAAGACCCCTTTCTCCACATGCGGCACCTGGGCCTTCACCAGCATTTCCTGTAATCCACCGACGGAAAAAGAAGAATGTCAGAAAGGCCAGTTCATGTGGTATCTTTACCTTCACAGCATATATAGACTGCACAGGACGGGAGAAGGGGGGGGGCAGGGATAATTGCTATTTAATGTTTTGAACTATTTTTTATAAAATCTACCAAAACGAGTAGCTCTTTCTTAAAAAACATCTCACCACATTCACCACAACTGTCACCATGACTATATATGCCACTACCACTATCATTATGACATATAACTCCCATAACCACTACCACAACGACCAATATATACCACAACCACTAACACAACGACTAACGTAGATCACAATGACTAACATATGCGACGGAGTCGGGTGGCAACCACCGGCCGAGTCGGACGCTCCTGAAGTCTCTCTTCTCCTGGCTAGTGTTTATATTGGACAATTGCTGGTTGCCCTGGGGGGTGGTAGTTTGCCGCTGACAAGATGACATTTGGATTGGCCATGGAACTTCTCGGCCTCTAGTGACGATTACGTCGTCGGCTCGTCTGGCATTTACAGTGCCAGTGGACCATCTGAAGGTTGGCATCACCCCTGGTGGACGTGCTTCATGTGCAGCTGTTGGACTTAGTGGGCGTTCAGCTGCTTCAGGGTAACCGTGCTGTGGTCAAGTTCCGTCACCAGGTTGCCTTTCAGGCGTTTCTCAGACTGTGTGAGGGGCGTGTTTACCCTCTCCCTGATTCTGCCCGTTCTGTTAAAGTGGTGAATCTTAGTGTCACCTTGACGTATGTGGCAGTGCATGGTGCCCCCTTCGAGTTTCCCTGACGATCTTTTGACTTCCTGTTTTGAACGGTTTGGAACTGTGCTAAGTGTTTGTTGCAACAAGGTCTTTGCCAGACACTCTGCTTGGATGCTTGAAGGCTCCAGCTCCCTGACGATATCGCTGAAGTGTCATGTTCCGTCTTCGGTGTCCGTGTTGGGTTACACGCTCTGCTGCCTGTATCATGGGAAACCGCGCACCTGTTATAGATGTGGTCACGCGGGTCATCTAGCTGCAGTGTGCGACGTGGGAGCAACTGGTAGGGTACATATATATCATGCGGAAGATTTTCTGTCCCTGTTGCATTCGAATGGTTCTTAGGACGGAGTGGGTACTGTGCCTGAGGTGCCTGATTGCCTGTCTGCTGCTACATATGTTGAAGCGGGTTCTACGGCTTGTGCGTCACGTCTGATGCCTGCCATGGCACCAGGGGAGGTTAAGCCGGCGTGTGTGAGTATCGGGCCGTCGCCTACACTGTGGGTGGTGGAGTACGTCCCAGTGGAAGTCCATGTTCCGCCCACGCCTGTCGATGTGGTCCCGGCTTCCGTGGGTGCGTGTTCTTCTGTTTTAGAGGGGTTGCTTCGGCCGGGGGATGTGCCTGCTGTGCCTGTGTGTATCGACGCCAGTAGTTTTGATGCTTTCATCCTTTTGCTGAAGCGTGCACGCCGGTGTTCCAAGGCAGTTTCCTTGGATGAGGTAGACAGTGTGGGGGATGTGGCCTCCGTGGATTGTTCGGACGGTGAGGGTGGCCGTGCCTGAGGTGTGGAATGGTGAAAGTGGTGTGGTGCGGCCTGTCTCGAAGCAATCGCGGCGGGCTCAGAGTGTCTCCCCTTCGTGGTGTGCCTTGGGAGACGGTGGGGGAGAATGGTGATCCAGCGTCCCCCGTTGTAGGTGACGGGGCTGCAAGTGGCTTCCTGTGTCACTTCCTCTGTGCCTCCTGCTGTTGGATCCTCGCAGTGGGGGGTTGCCCCTGATGGTCGGGACCTCGTCATGGTGCTGAGGAAGAATGTGTGCCGGGGGGTCCTCGGCTCCTGTGCACAGTGGCGTGGCCACTGCTGCGCTTGCATCCCCTGTGGTTCTTCCTCCTTCATTGCCCCGGTCTGCAGGGAGCCTTGTCACGACTGCTGGAGCTGTGACCCGTAAGGGTCAAGTGTTGGACCTTTTTCGGGATTCCTGGGTGCTTCCGATCCCGTGGTGCTCTTCCAATACCTGGGTACAGCGGGTGAAGGAGTTTCTTTGTCGGGTGCCAGATCGGATGCCGCCGCCTTGTAGCCGGGTGCCCTCTGACATCTTGCTGATCTGGGAGGCGTACTGCTTGAGTTTTCCATATCTGGAGTTCCCTGGAAAATATTAGTAGACATCATGGACGCATCGTCCCGCCCTCCAGAGCGGGTAGTCTTCCTCTAATGTCCGCCTCTGTTTTCGTCGTCGCTCCTCTATCTACAGCTCCTCGAGACCAGCACTTTTGACCCTTATCATTCCCCATACACGCGTGTCCTAACATCTGTACTGTTGCAGTCATCGGGAGAACACCCCTTCATGCAAACTGCACCTGCTTTCAAGAAGATGAAGAAAATATACGACAACCACTTCCACAACGACTAACATGCACCACACTCACCACAATTACAACAAAGACTATAATTCACTACACTCCCCATTATTGCCTCAAAGACTAATATTCACCACACTCACCACCATTACAACAAAGACTAATATTCACCACACTCACCACTATTGCCACAAAGACCAACATTCACCACACCCACCACAATTACAACACAGAATAATATTCACCACACTCACCACCATTACCACATAGACTAACATTCAACACACTCACCACCATTACCACATACACTAACATTCAACCCACACAACACCATTACCAAAAAGACTAACATTCAGCACACTCACCACCATTACCACATAGACTAACATTCAGCACACTCACCAACATTACCACAAAGGAGAGTGATAATTCACCATATTCACCACAACAATCACCAGTTAATTGACAGATGAGGAAGCGGGACCAAAGAGCCAGAGCTCAACTCCAGCAAACACAACTAGGTGAGTACAACTTGGTGAGAACTCCTCACCACATTCACCACACACTCACCACATTCACAACCACAATTGCCACAAAGACCAACATTCACCACACTCGCCACCATTACCGCATAGACTAACATTCAACACACTCACCACCATTATCTCAAAGACGGTCATCCAGACCACCAACTAGGAGGCCTCGTGAGAGATCGGGCCGCAGGAACGTTGCCCCTTGGAACAACCGCAAGGTAACCTCAAGGTAAGGTATGCCATGAACCACTTTTCTGTGATCTCTGGCGAGGCAAATTCCGTGAAGGAAGTCTCCTCTTATTCTATGCATGAAAAACCTAAGTTTACTTGAAATTGGTTCTCCGCATTAAAGCTTTTAAATAAAGATTATAACACAATCAGGGACCAAACTACATATTTCTGATCATAAATATAAAATACTTAGCATAATAATTTGCATCTTTGGCAGGACTAAACTCGTATTTTTAGGCATTAAAAATGCACCAAACTTTGCCTTGCCATACTAATTAATTTTTTGTATACGTCTGTAAGACCGACATTCAACATTCCTCAGCCAGCAATAAAAAATCTATAAATCCCTGTCAGTGTAACGCTGACACCAGACGAAGGATCAGAATACTTTTCTTGTCTCCCTATTGGAACCATGCAGAGTTTTTTAATTCATTCCCTGATCGCGTGATCAATGCTCTCAATTACTAAAATAAATTATTAAGATTGTGTTGGGAAATTAAAAAAAAAATTATGTTCGAAGTTCGAAGCAGAAACTGTTGAACAGAAAATACATAAAAAACAGAAGTACATTAATGATAGTAGAGTGGAAGCGTTACTCACCTCGCCAGCAACGTACTCAGGAAGTTGCCTCACTTCCTGGGAACTCTCGTCTGTCGCTTCCTGCAACACAAAATGAGTGCTAAACATAAGATGACGCTTCTTAAATGTAAGACACATACTAAACACACACACAGACACAGACACACTCATACAACGACCAAAGAGTCAGAGCTCAACACCCCGCAAGCACAAATAGGTAAGTACACACATAAAGGAGAGGATGATCCAGCTAGACTTGATCTGATAGTCTCCCTGCCTCCATGAAATGCCAGTGTTGGAAGTGTTCACAGTGTCCAATCATTTGATAATCTGATGGAGTTAAGGGAAATCTTTTCCCTCAAACAAAGACGGGAAAGAATTGGGCTAACATGCCAAAACGGAAACTATGAGGAGATGAAAAAGTTCCTAACATAAATACCATGAGAAACAGAACTTAAGGTAAAGGCTGTACAAGACAAGATCGAGTACGTAACACAAAAATGTCAAGAGGGAGTAAATATGTTTCTCCCGTCCAAATAGGCAAAAGAGGAATCCGTGATTTAATCAGGCATGTGAAGAAGCAAGTCATTTAAATACAAGAGCGTGAGCAACTACAAAAATAACAGAACAGCAGAGAGCAGGGGGAAGAATTTGCCCGAAACGCTATGAGTACTAGTGGCTTTAGGTATTGTATGTACTACCTCTATCTTTAAATCTAACAGAAGTTTTGTACTGTAACGCTGCAACTATGTATGTACTGTTCCTAAATAAATTATTATTATTATTATTATTATTATTATTATTATTATTATTATTATTATTATTATTATTATTATTATTATTATTATTATTATTATTATTATTATTATTATTATTATTATTATTATTATACCAGAGGGCCAGAAATGAATACCTTAGTGTGTGAAGAGAAGCAGACAGTATATAAATGAAAGCAAATAAAGCCAAGACCAACCACAAACCGCTCAACAGTCACATCAGGAGGAAATCAATAGTGAAAGAACAAGTGACGAAATTGAAAGTGGGTGAGGACAGGTACACAGAGAATGACAGAGGTGTGTGAAGAACACAACAAGAGATTACAGGAGGTTTTACAAAAGAACGACGTGAGGTCCGAACTAAGAAAGGTGGCAACAAACCAGATAGCAAAAAACATGGGGGTTTTGGTGTTGTTGTTGTTAACGTTAGTGCGACCACCAACGTTAGGGCGCCTGACAGCTAGGTGGACAGCGCTTCGGATTCGCAGACCTGAGGTTCCGGGTTCGATCGCCGGTGGAGGCGGAGAGAAATGGGCAAAATGTTTCTTTCACCCTGATTCCCCGGTTACCTAGCAGTAAATAGGTACCTGGGAGTTAGACAGCTGCTATGGGCTGCTTCCTGGGGGGGGAGGCCTGGTCGAGCACCGGGCCGCGGGGAAACTAGGCCCCGAAATCCTCTCAAGATAACCTTTGACACAGTGCCCCATAAGAGGCTGTAGCATTAGCTGGAGAAACAGGCAGTAATAACTGGTAGGGTGCTCCATTGCATAAGGGAGTACCTAAGCAATAGGAACCAGAGAGTTAGTGTGGGGTGAGACTTCAGATTGGCGTGAAGTCACCAGTGGAGTCCCACAGGCCTGTGTACTCGGACCTATCCTGTTTCTGATATACGTAATTGATCACCCAGAGGGAATATACTCATTCCTTTCAGTGTTTACTGACGACGCCAAAATTATGAGAAGGATTAAGACAGAGGAGGACTGGTCGAGGCTTCAAGAAGATCTGTACAAGCTGAAGGAATATTCGAACAAATGGTTGTTAGAGCATTTAACCAAGTAAATGGGCACTAATCTAATGTAATGAAGATAGGTGTAGGGAGCAGGAGACCTGATACAAGGTATCATTTGGGAGATGAAATATTTCAAGAGTCACAGAGAGAGGAAGACCTCGGGGTTAATATCACACCAGACCTGTCCCCTGAAGCCCATATCAAGAGGATAGCATCAGCGGCATATGCTAGGCTGGCAAACATAAGAACGGCCTTTAGAAACTTGTTTAAGGAATCATTCAGAACGTTGTATACCACATATGTCAGACCAATCCTGAAGTATACGGCTCCAGCATGGAATCCATATCCAGTCCAGCATAAGACTAAACTGTAAAAGGTTCAATGGTTTGCCACCAGACTAGTAACTGAACTGAGGGGTATGAGCTACGAGGAGAGACTACGGGAATTAAACCTTACGTCACTGGGAGACAGAAGAGTTGGGGGGACATGATCACCACATACAAGATTCTTAGAAGACCTGATAGAGTAAATAAAGACAGACTGCTTAAACACAAGGGGCACATACACTAGTGGATACAGGTGGAAACTGAGTGGCCAAATGAGCCATAGAAACTATACAAAGAATATTTTCAGTGTCAGAGTAGTTGAAAAATGGAATGCATTAGTAAGTGATGTGGTGGAGGCAGACTCCTTACACAGCTGCAAGTTTAGATATGATAGAGGCCAATAGGCTCAGGAACCTGTACACCAGTTGATTGACGGTTGAGAGGCGGGGTCAAAGAGCCAAAGCTCAACCCCCGCAAGCACTACTAGGTAAGTACAGCTAGGTAAGTACACACACTGTATTCACCTAGTTTTACTCACGAAGTTGTACTCACCTAGTTGTGATTGCGGGGGTTGAGTTCTGTCTCTCTGGTCCCGTCCCTAACTGTCAATAAACTGGTGTACAGATTTCTAAGCCTACTGGGCTCTATCATATCTACATTTGAAACTGTGTATGGAGTCAGCCTCCACCACATCACTGCCTATTGCATTCCACCTGTTAACCACTCTGACACTGAAAAAGTTCTTTCTAATGTCCCTGTGGCTCATTTGGTTACACAGTCTCCACTTGTGTCCCCATGTTCGCGTACCACCCGTGTTAAACAGTTTATCTTTATCTACCCTGTTAATTCCTCTGAAAATTTTGTAGTTAGTGATCATGCCTCCCCTTACTCTTCTGTCTTCCAGTGTTATGAGGTGCATTTCACGCAGCCTTTCCTCGTAACTCATTCATCTTCTTTCTGTGACTAGCCTAGTGGCTACCTCTGAACTTTTTCCAGCTTCCTCTTGTGCTTCACTAGGTACGGGCTCCATGCTGGGGCAGCATACTCCAGGATTGGTCTTACATATGTGGTGTACAAGGTTCTGAAGGACTACTTACACAGGTTCCTGATGACAGTCCTAATGTTAGCCAATCTTGCATACGCCGCTGATGTTATTCGTTTGACGTGGGCTTTAAGAGACAGGTTTGGTGTGATATTTACTCTTAGATCTTTCTCTGTGTCCGTTTCATGTGTGTGTCACGGGAAATGTAAATGCGAGCCGTAGACACTCACCAACTCATGGCAGCTGCGTGAGGGAGGACTGACGAGGAGCTGAGCCCAGCAGCACGTCCCAACCTGTACTCATGGGGAAAATAGTTCACATTATTAAGAAGTAATGATAGTTATTTATAACAGTAACACTAAAATTTGTAATTATTATAGTAATATAAGTTATAGAAGTATTAAAATAGAATAGTGGCCGGAAACATTGATCACAGACTCAAAATTTACAAGTATACTGAAGTCCTACACATTGTCCAGCATTAATTTTAGTTTCAGTGTATATTCACTGCATATACAGTGTATATATATCCAAATATCATAAGGGAATTTGTTTGCTGTTGAGGTTAAAAGCTTCCAGCCTCAGTAGGTGACACTGAAGGCCACTGACATAATTGACACTGACACAATTGACACTGACACAATTCCACTGACACAATTGACACTGACATAATTGACACTGACACAATTGACACTGACACAATTGACACTGACACAATTGACACTGACATTAAGGCCACCATAATTGCTTACTGACCAACCAGTGAAAATACATTAGTTATGAACATGGACAAGCCATTGGGAGCCGGTCGGCCGAGCGGACAGCACGTTGGACTTCTGATCCTGTGGTCCCGGGTTCGATCCCGAGCGCCGGCGAGAAACAATGGGCAGAGTTTTTTTCACCCTATGCCCCTGTTACTTGGCAGTAAAATTGGTACCTGGGTGTTAGTCAGTTGTCACGAGCTGCTTCCTGGGGATTGAGGCCTGGTCGAGGACAGGGCCGCGGGGACACTAAAGCCCCGAAATCATCTCAAGATAACCTCAAGATAGATCCTCTTGCTTATGTAGTACTTTTCTGTGACTGTGTGTGCACCATAGTACAAATATTGACGTACTAAGTAATTAGATAGTATTATTCACTTTATGTAGTCCGAAAAAAACGAAGATAAAAACAAACTTATAATTTCTAGGCCTTGTAAAGCACACAGAGTAGGCATCCATTAGTCTCAGTAGACTAAAGTGTTGCGCTCTGGTTGTCGGTCTGGAGTGGCCTCTCCGCGGCGCAAACCCAGGGTAGGTTTATACGGAGAAGCTGTTACCCAAACAGCAGATCCCCCTTCTCCACGGTGCCGAAAGTCTCCAATGGAAAGGCAAATGCCAATACGACTAGTTCCAGCGCCGTCGCTGGAACTGTGAGCTCCAGGGTTGACCTCGAACCTGGTGAAAGAAGGCGCAGGGACTCCAAACAAAGAGACCGCCGTGGTCGGGGCCGGAGAAGAGCCGCCCAATCAAGAGCAAGAACGACCCCAGCCTCCTGAAGCAGTGCAACCCGTTCTCGCACTTTCGTATAGTCAATATTGACTTATTAAATACGTGCATATGTGACATACTAATTTATTGTGAATATTTTAGTTTACCTAGAAAAGCTTCACAGAAAACACCGACCTTACCTAACCTTCTTAGTATGTTAAGATAAGCATCTTATTGCTTCGTAATTACAATTATTACTTAACCTATTATAGGTATAGGTTAAGTAACATACTTAAGAAGCTAGTTAAGGTTAACATACTAAGAAGGTTAGGTAAGGTCGGTGTTTTCTATGAAGCTTTTCAAGGTAAACTAAAATATTCACAATAAATTAGTATGTCACATATGTACTTACTTAATAAGTCAATATTGACTGTAAGAAAGTGCAAGAACGGGTTGGAAGCAGAGCTTGGGCCGCACGAGCCCCAGGAGGTGGACGTCTCAGTCCTGCACCTACGGGTTGTAGACAGAGGTCGTCACAGCCCTCTTTCACCCGAGGCCAGCAGCTTCCTTCATGACCATGCAGAAGGATAAGTGGTAATTATTAAATACAAAAAATGAACTATATTAAGCCTCAGATAGCGTGTATTAGGCCTTGGAAGGATAGGTTTGGTAAGTTGAATTAATCTTTGCAACATAAGTAGAAAATCGTTTTTCGGTTTGTTCACATTCCATAGTACCGATTTCTACTTTTTAATTTAGTTGTACGTCGGTATTTATATCTTATCCTTCCTATAATTACTATCAAAACAGGAAGATGATAATGAGCATTGTCCAGGATTAAATGTTTGTACACCGAGGGGCCTCGTAGCCTGGTGGATAGCGCGCAGGACTCGTAATTCTGTGGCGCGGGTTCGATTCCCGCACGAGGCAGAAACAAATGGGCAAAGTTTCTTTCACCCTGAATGCCCCTGTTACCTAGCAGTAAATAGGTACCTGGGAGTTAGTCAGCTGTCACGGGCTGCTTCCTGGGGGTGGAGGCCTGGTCGAGGACCGGGCCGCGGGGACACTAAAAAAAGCCCCGAAATCATCTCAAGATAACCTCAAGATAACCCAGAGGCTGGACACAGCGAGAAGTTCATCCCGGTAAGAAGTCTGGTCACCAGCAGCACCCCGATAACTGTAATATCTCCAGTGCTCAAACAATTATGTATCAGCGATAAGACCCACCATTAATGAATACTGACTTACTCTCAATATAATTTAGCCGCCTCCAGCGGCAACAATCAATCTTGAGCTTAACGTCTGTCATATTATGGAAGGTTATTAAGGCAGCAACAACATGTTGCAAACTAACAAGAATAATCTAGTCCTGAACATAGTCCACGACTTGTGTAAACTCTGGGTGTATATACACCAAGAAGCGGGTTACACCTCTCACTGTTTACGTGCCCGGGGGGGTGGAGGAAGGGAGGTGTACCGTGATGTCACAGTCCCTGGTGTACACCGGACTCCACCGCCCGGGGAGGGGGAGGGTGTTACCGTGATGCCACAGTCCCTGGTGTACACCGGACTCCACCGCCCGGGGAGGGGGAGGGTGTTACCGTGATGCCACAGTCCCTGGTGTACACCGGACTCCACCGCCCGGGGAGGGGGAGGGTGTTACCGTGATGCCACAGTCCCTGGTGTACACAGGACTCCACCGCCCGGGGAGGGGGAGGGTGTTACCGTGATGCCACAGTCCCTGGTGTACACCGGACTCCACCGCCCGGGGAGGGGGAGGGTGTTACCGTGATGCCACAGTCCCTGGTGTACACCGGACTCCACCGCCCGGGGAGGGGGAGGGTGTTACCGTGATGCCACAGTCCCTGGTGTACACCGGACTCCACCGCCCGGGGAGGGGGAGGGTGTTACCGTGATGCCTCAGTCCCTGGTGTACACCGGACTCCACCGCCCGGGGGGGGGGTGTTACCGTGATGCCTCAGTCCCTGGTGTACACCGGACTCCACCGCCCGGGGGGGGGAGGGTGTTACCGTGATGCCACAGTCCCTGGTGTACACCGGACTCCACCGCCCGGGGGGGAGGGTGTTACCGTGATGCCACAGTCCCTGGTGTACACCGGACTCCACCGCCCGGGGGGGGGG
Organism: Procambarus clarkii; assembly: GCF_040958095.1. Lineage (NCBI taxonomy): Eukaryota > Metazoa > Arthropoda > Malacostraca > Decapoda > Cambaridae > Procambarus > Procambarus clarkii. The sequence continues at coordinate 976,346 of NC_091223.1, forward strand.
GGTGTTACCGTGATGCCACAGTCCCTGGTGTACACCGGACTCCACCGCCCGGGGGGGAGGGTGTTACCGTGATGCCACAGTCCCTGGTGTACACCGGACTCCACCGCCCGGGGAGAGGGGGAGGGGAGGGTGTTACCGTGATGCCTCAGTCCCTGGTGTACACCGGACTCCACCGCCCGGGGGGGAGGGTGTTACCGTGATGCCACAGTCCCTGGTGTACACCGGACTCCACCGCCCGGGGAGGGGGGGAGGGGAGGGTGTTACCGTGATGCCTCAGTCCCTGGTGTACACCGGACTCCACCGCCCGGGGGGGGGTGTTACCGTGATGCCACAGTCCCTGGTGTACACCGGACTCCACCGCCCGGGGGGGAGGGTGTTACCGTGATGCCACAGTCCCTGGTGTACACCGGACTCCACCGCCCGGGGAGGGGGGGAGGGGAGGGTGTTACCGTGATGCCACAGTCCCTGGTGTACACCGGACTCCACCGCCCGGGGGGGGAGGGTGTTACCGTGATGCCTCAGTCCCTGGTGTACACCGGACTCCACCGCCCGGGGGGGGGGAGGGGAGGGTGTTACCGTGATGCCTCAGTTCCTGGTGTACACCGGACTCCACCGCCCGGGGGGGGGGGGGGGGGGCGGGAGGGGAGGGTGTTACCGTGATGCCTCAGTTCCTGGTGTACACCGGACTCCATCGCCCGGGGGGGGGGGTTACCGTGATGTTACAGTCCCTGGAGTACACCAGACTACACCGCCCGGGGGGGGGGGGGGGTACCGTGATGTCACAGTCCCTGGAGTACACCGGACTCCACCGCCCGGGGGGGGGGGTACCGTGATGTCACAGTCCCTGGAGTACACCGGACTCCACCGCCCGTGGGGGGGGGGGGGTACCGTGATGCCTCAGTCCCTGGTGTACACCGGACTCCGCCGCCCGGGGGGGGGGGGGGTATCGTGATGCCACAGCCCCTGGTGTACACCGGACTCCGCCGCCCGGGGGGGGGGGGTATCGTGATGCCACAGTCCCTGGTGTACACCGGACTCCACCGCCCGGGGGGGGGGGCGGGGAAACCGTGATGCCTCAGTCCCTGGTGTACACCGGACTCCACCGCCCGGGGGGGAGGTGTTACCGTGATGCCACAGTCCCTGGTGTACACCGGACTCCACCGCCCGGGGGGGGCGGGGAAACCGTGATGCCTCAGTCCCTGGTGTACACCGGACTCCACCGCCCGGGGGGGGGGGCGGGGAAACCGTGATGCCTCAGTCCCTGGTGTACACCGGACTCCACCGCCCGGGGGGGGGGGCGGGGAAACCGTGATGCCTCAGTCCCTGGTGTACACCGGACTCCACCGCCCGGGGAAAGGAGGGGGGTAGCGAGATGCCACAGTCTCTGGTGACCACCGGACTCCACCGCTGATTATCTTCTTAACTGCCTGCAGTATACATGTGCCTAAGACCACTCCAAGATTTCACGAAACTTAACATCTTCTTACAAGTTACTTAACAATCTAATAAAAATTAAAGTCTAGTACAAATTAAAGTCTTTATTTTGACACTAAAACCCAAACAAAAATTAAACAAGGCTCTGACTCTGGCTGGTGCTCGAGAACTCTGTCAAGTTTGCATCAGATCTATCAATGCTCCTTGTGTAAAATGTGATTCGTCTTTAAATCCGCAATATAGATCAAACGCATTTAAATATTATGATGATAATTAAGTGTTATTTTAAGGCAATCTTAAACAAATCTTCGTACATAATGCAATCTAGTATTATGAATTGAAGTATACAAAATATTTTGTCTCAGGACGTCAAAAGTAATCGTAGCGAAGTTCTTATATATATATTATACAATTTCACATATTCTACATAGCTATGTTAATAAGCTATTTATTAATTTAATTTGATGTTTCTCATATTTCTAATGCAAATTAAACTTTCATTGAGTAAACGATCATTTTAAAGTTAATATACAGCAATTTACAGCTAGAAGCTTAACGAAAAAGTTACTAAAATGATTGTTTTAAAAGTTCACATTAAACTTTAAATTCAGTTTTAGACGATGACATTAATGAGAAGTTAGACTAATACTCACAGTCAGGAGGAGTAGGAGATGCTTGGCCATGCTGGCGGGTGTGTGCTGGTGTAGTGTGAGTGGTGAGGCTCACAGCCCTTATATACCTCATGCTCCCTCAACAGGAAGCCCATCCCACCATATTACACATCGCATTTTTTCTCCCAGGACGACTATGTGGACATTACATACACGAACACATGTTGTTCCAGGAAGGACGTCTCACAGCAACATTGAGGCTCATCATGGTACAGTGGGAAGTAGGTGCTCCTGGTGAGTGTTATCAACCAGGCTGTGATATATACGTCAGGCTGCGAGCAGCCGACACCAACAGCCTGGTTCACTAGTCCAGCAACCTGGAGACTCGGTCAGAGACCGGGCCACAGGAATGTAAATCCCCGAAATCAAAACGCAAGGTCATTCGCCTGTTCTGTAAGGTGAATACAGAAAAGTAAAATCAATCATACTTATTGTCATGACATTTTATCCTGAGAGCGTTGCCTCGGGCATGACACAGCAGCATGAGCATGAGCATGACACAGCTGCGTCGAGCATGACACAACAGGATCGAGCATGACTCAGCTGCCTCGAGCAGGACACAGCTGCCTCGAGCATGACTCAGCTGCCTCGAGCAGGACTCAGCTGCCTCGAGCAGGACACAGCTGCCTCGAGCATGACTCAGCTGCCTCGAGCAGGACACAGCTACCTCGAGCAGGACACAGCTGCCTCGAGCAGGACACAGCTGCCTCAAGCATGACACAGCTGCCTCAAGCATGACACAGCTGCCTCGAGCATGACACAGCTGCCTCAAGCATGACACAGCTGCCTCGAGCATGACTCAGCTGCCTCGAGCATGACACAGCTGCCTCGAGCATGACTCAGCTGCCTCGAGCATGACACAGCTGCCTCGAGCATGACACAGCTGCGTCGAGCATGACACAGCTGCCTCGAGCATGACACAGCTGCCTCGAGCATGACACAGCTGCCTCGAGCATGACACAGCTGCCTCAAGCATGACACAGCTGCGTCGAGCATGACACAGCTGCCTCAAGCATGACACAGCTGCCTCGAGCATGATACAGCTGCGTCAAGCATGACACAGCTGCCTCGAGCATGACACAGCTGCCTCGAGCATGATAGGGTTGTCTTGAGCATGATAAGGTTGTCTTGAGCATGATAGGGTTGTCTTGAGCATGATAAGGTTGTCTTGAACATGATAGAGTTGTCTTGAGCATGATAGGGTTGTCTTGAGCATCATAGGGCTATCTTGAGCATGATAGGGTTGTCTTGAGCATGGTAGGGTTGTATGAAGCATGGTAGAGTTGTATTGAGCATGATAGGGCTTTCCTGAGCATGATATGGTGGTCTTGAGCATGATAGGGTTGTCTTGAGCATGATAGGGTTGTCTTGAGCATGATAGGATTGTCTTGAGCATGATAGGGCTATCTTGAGCATGATAGGGTTGTCTTGAGCATGATAGGGCTATCTTGAGCATGATAGGGTTGTCTTGAGCATGATAGGGTTATCTTGAGGATGATAAGGTTGTCTTGAGCATGATTGGGCTGTCCTGAGCATAATATGGTTGTCTTGTGCATGATAGGGTTGTTTTGAGCATGATAAGGTTGTCTTGAGCATGGCAGGGTTTTCTTGAGCATGATAAGGTTGTCTTGAGCATGTTAGGGTTGTCTTGAGCATGATAGGGTTGTCTTGAACATGAATGGGCTGTCTTGAGCATGATAGGGTTGTCATGAGCATGACAGGGTTGTCTTGAGCAGGACAGGATTGTCATGAGCATGATAGGGTTGTCTTGAGCATGATAGGGTTGTCTTGAGCATTATAGGGCTGTATTGAGCATGATAGGGCTGTCATGAACATGATATGGTTGTCTTGAGCATGATAGGGTTGTTATGAGCATGATAGGGTTGTTATGAGCATGTTAGGGTTGTATTGAGCATGATAGGGTTGTCTTGAGCATGATAGGGTTATCTTAAGCATGATAGGGTTATCTTGAGCATGATAAGATTGTCTTGAGCATGATAGGGTTGTCTTGAGCATGATAAAGATGTCTTGAACATGATAAGGGTTGTCTTGAGCATGATAGGGTTGTCTTGAGCATGATAAAGATGTCTTGAACATGATAAGGGTTGTCTTGAGCATGATAGGGCTGTCCTGAGCATTATATGTGTGGGAACCAACCTGTGAGATTTATATTTATTTAATTTATATGAATTTATATAGAATTTATATTTACATTAATTTGTATACTTCGATAGCAATTTGTATGATGATAAATGGACTGTATTTCTGCAATAATCTCAGAAATCGATCCTCTACACATTAGGGGGGGGGGGGTTTATATTGAATTTATATATATGCAGCCAATCAAACTACAGTATTAGACTACATACATTGAAGAGGTTCCTTATCTTATTTATACAGCAGGCCTTAGTCCACCAGGTATAACCAGGATGTAGACACCAAATTATCCTCTTTGAGGTAGCTTCCATCTCCCAGTAACTGGTACACAAAGCATGCTTCCTTGTCTTGACCTGTCAAAAGGGCGCTAGCTGTAAAGCCAGAATCCTAATATATGACAGCTATATCAGAGAAAACACTGTACAAGGAACCATAAAGACCTAGGCTTAATTACCTTTAGTATGAGGCGATCTCGTATTCTAACGGGCTCACCCTATCTAATGACATTAATGGCCACAAATGATAGATAAATGGGTTTCGGCAGAACACTTAACTTGTATTTGTTGACAGCGTGTTGATGATGGTACACCTTTGGTTTCCATAACACTTCGTCCAAGTAAAATTAACAGGAGCCGAATTGCTCCCATGCCTCTGGTCTAAGTACAATAACAATGGCTCACCACTGCCTCCTCACTGACGCTACTGGTCTACATTGTCCAGATGACAGTAAGTGATTGAAGGGTAACATTTACTCTATTTTAATTCTGATAATTAAGTTAATTTATATGACATGTTTTTATGATGGTAAAGTCCAAAGACTAATGTATTTAAGAATAATTCCCACCATAATAGGTGGTGAATTTATAATAGTATGTGGTAATGATATCCCGTTTTCTATAGACGGAAATTCCACTACAAGTTACATTTTCTATGGGTAACTTGTTTATACAACGCAGCAGCAATATTATCTGCCTGTATGATATTATTAAATGGTGTTGGATTTTCCGACAATATGGTTGTCTTGAGCATGATACAGCTGTCTTGAGAATGATAGGGCTGTCTTGAGCATGATAGGGTTGTCTTGAGCATGATAAGACTGTGCTGAGCATGATAGGGTTATCTTGAGCATGATAAGGTTGTCTTGAGCATGATAGGGTTGTCTTGAGCATGATATGGCTGTCCTGAGCATCATAGGGTTATCTTGAACATGAATGGGCTGTCTTGAGCATGATAGAGTTATCTTGAGCATAATAGGGTTGTCTTGAGCATGACAGGGTTGTCTTGAACATGATAGGGTTATCTTGAACATGAATGGGCTGTCTTGAGCATGATAGAGTTATCTTGAGCATAATAGGGTTGTCTTGAGCATGACAGGGTTGTCTTGAGCATGATATGGTTGTCTTGAGCATGATAGGGTTGTCTTAAGCATGATAGGGTTGTCTTGAGCATGATAGGGTTGTCTTGAGCATTATAGGGCTGTATTGAGCATGATAGGGCTGTCATGAATATGATAGGATTGTCTTGAGCATGATAGGGCTGTCTTGAGCATGATAGGGTTGTCTTGAGCATGATAGGGCTGTATTGAGCATGATAGGGTTGTCTTGAGCATGATAGGGCTGTCTTGAGCATGATAAGGTTTTCCTGAGCATGATAAGGTTGTCTGGAGCATGACAGAGATGCCTCCAGCATGACAGGGATTCCTTCAGCATGACAGAGATGCCTCCAATATGACAGAGATGCCTCCAGCATGACAGAGATGCCTCCAGCATGACAGGGATTCCTCCAGCATGACAGGGATTCCTCCACCATGACAGAGATGCCTCCAGCATGACAGGGATGCCTCTAGCATGACAGGGATGCCTCCAGCATGACAGAGATGCCTCCAGCATGACAGGGATTCCTCCAGCATGACAGGGATTCCTCCAGCATGACAGGGATTCCTCCAGCATGACAGGCATGCCTCCAGCATGACAGGGATGCCTCCAGCATGACAGAGATGCCTCCAGCATGAAAGGGATGCCTCCAGCATGACAGAGATGCCTCCAGCATGACAGGGATTCCTCCAGCATGACAGGGATGCCTCCAGCATGACAGAGATGCCTCCAGCATGACAGAGATGCCTCCAGTATGACAGGGATGCCTCCAGCATGACAGAGATGCCTCCAGCATGACAGGGATGCCTCCAGTATGACAGGGATGCCTCCAGCATGACAGAGATGCCTCCAGCATGACAGGGATGCCTCCAGCATGACAGAGATGCCTCCAGCATGACAGGGATGCCTCCAGTATGACAGGGATGCCTCCAGCATGACAGGGATGCCTCCAGCATGACAGGGATGCCTCCAGCATGACAGGGATGCCTCCAGCATGACAGAGATGCCTCCAGCATGACAAGGATGCCTCCAGTATGACAGGGATGCCTCCAATATGACAGGGATGCCTCCAGCATGACAGAGATGCCTCCAGCATGACAGGGATGCCTCCAGTATGACAGGGATGCCTCCAACATGACAGAGATGCCTCCAGCATGACAGGGATGCCTCCAGTATGACAGGGATGCCTCCAGCATGACAGGGATGCCTCCAGCATGACAGGGATGCCTCCAGCATGACAGGGATGCCTCCAGTATGACAGGGATGCCTCCAGCCTGACAGGGATTCCTCCAGCATGACGGGGATGCCTCCAGCCTGACAGGGATTCCTCCAGCATGACAGGGATGCCTCCAGCATGACAGCGATGCCTCCAGCATGACAGGAATGCCTCCAGCATGACAGGGATGCTTTGAGTATAACAGGAATGCCTCCAGCATGACAGCGATGCCTCCAGCATGACAGGAATGCCTCCAATATGACAGGGATGCTTTGAGTATAACAGGAATGCCTCCAGCATGACAGCGATGCCTCCAGCATGACAGGGATACCTCCTGCATGAGAGGGATGTCTCCAAAATAACAGAGATTCCAAGAACATGATAGCGCAGCTTCGAGCAATAGTGTTGCCAAGAGCTTGACAAAGAACGTGCAGCAAGTCTGAATTGCCACGAGCATGACAGAGTAACGTGCAGCAAGTCTGAATTGCCACGAGCATGACAGAATTTACACATGCATGACATGTTTTTTCAAGCATGACAGGGCTGCTATGAGCATGATAGATATTCCCATTGACATGGCAGTGTTACCATGAACATAACAGTGTTACCGTGAACATTACTGTGTTACCGTGAACATAACAGTATTACTGTGAACATGACAGGGTAAGTGTGAATATGACACAGGGTTACCGTGAACATGACGAGGTTACCGTGAAAATGACAGGGTTACCGTAAACATGACAGGGTTACCATGAGCATGACAGGGTTACCTTGAACATGACAGTGTTACCGTGAACATGACAGTGTTACCGTGAACAAGGCAGTGTTACTGTGAGTAGGGCAGTGTTACTGTGAACATGACAGTGTTACTGTGAACATGACAGTGTTTCTGTGAACATGACAGGGTTACCGTGAAAATGGCCATGTTATTGTGAAAATGACAGGGTTGCCGTGAATATGACAGTGTTACCGTCAATATGACAGATTTACTATGAACATGACGGGGTTACCGTGAACATGATGGGGATACCGTGAAAATGACGAGGGTTACCGTGGTTACAGGACAAGATAAACGTGCACATGACAGTGTTACCGTGAACATGACAGTGTTTCCGTGAACATGTCGTGGCGCAGACGACTAAGGCGTGTCTGGGATCATCACGGACGTAGGTTCGAACCCTCATCACGGTCCTTGTGGATTTGTTCATTTGATGCATCACGCTATTGCGATTTCTGTGTGTATGAAAGATTTGCAATGAACGTGACAGGGTTGCCTGGAACATGACAGCGTTGCAATGAACGTGACAGGGTTGCCTCGAACATGACAGCGTTGCAATGAACGTGACAGGGTTGCCTGGAACATGACAGCGTTGCAATGAACGTGACAGGGTTGCCTCGAACATGACAGCGTTGCAATGAACGTGACAGGGTTGCCTGGAACATGACAGCGTTGCAATGAACGTGACAGGGTTGCCTGGAACATGACAGCGTTGCAATGAACGTGACAGGGTTGCCTGGAACATGACAGCGTTGCAATGAACGTGACAGGGTTGCCTGGAACATGACAGCGTTGCAATGAACGTGACAGGGTTGCCTGGAACATGACAGCGTTGCAATGAACGTGACAATTGTCTTCTTCACTTAAGGGATAAACAAATCTTAGAGAAGCTGTAAAGGTCACCAAGAGAGTTAAAATAAGTTTGTAGCGACAAACATCCTGTTCCAGAGCACAGTTATCGCGAGGCGCTGCTGTGCTGTGTACTGTGTACTGCTCAGTATACTGTGCTAACTATAATGTCACCCGCCGGATGTTGTGTCCTTTTATCGCCCGCATCCCTAGTTAGCAAGTGGCGCTTCAAGCTGTTTCTACAGTGATAAATAAGACAATTAAATTTTGAATTAATTCTTCATCACTTTTTTTACTCTTTTTTTTTAATTAATGCTAAAGACTTCAAAGCTTATCATCAAAGTTTCTTCAGAATTTTCCTGCGGGAATTTTTCTATCTACGATCAATTTTATTACTACAGCTCGTTTTGAAGGCGGGAGATGGACCATAGAGTGGTCATCATTGGCGATATTAAAGAAAGAATACAAAGTATAGCTACTACCAACAAAGTAATAGCAATGCTAGGCTTTATAGCATTTGGTCACCAAGATGGTTGACCAAACCACACACTAGAAATTGAAGAGACGACGACGTTTCGGTCCTCCCAGGACCATTATCAAGTCGATTGCGATGAGACGATTGTTGTTGTTTGTTGTTTTAGATTCGCTACTTGGGACAAAAAGTAACAAGTAGCACGGGCTATGGTGAGCCCGTTGTGGACTTACCTGGCACAGGAGAGGGGCTGTAACTTGATGAGACGATGGAGGCAAGGGCATTAAGTAGGCGAGAGAGAGGTGAGGAGATGGAAATCTTAGAGGAAGATAAGAGCAAGGGAAAAGGTAAGTAAGGTAAAATGAAGGGTGAAATAATAGGAATAAGAAAGCGTTCGTAAGGGAAAACAAGAGAAAGAAAATGAAAGATAGATAAAAGGAAGGGCAGGCTTATAGTAGGTAACGTTTATTAGAAAATTTTAAATATTTGAGTATGTACTGTGAAAGGGAAGAGTCAGCAGCAACAAAGCCAGGACTCAGGTTCATGTTGGGTAGCTTGTGTATTAGAACCGATTCGACAAGACGGCGTTTGTGGAGAATAGAGGCAGAAAACATTATTTTAGAGGAAGCCCAATCAATATGATGATTAGAATCTAGAATCCCTAACGTGACAGATGAGAAAATTGTTAGTGTCAGCAGACTTAACACTTCTCTTGTGTTCTTTAAGTCTGTCATTCAGTGTACGGCCAGTTTCGCCAAAGTATTGGAGAGGACAAGACGAACAGGAAATAGAGTAGACACCATCACCATTAGAAGCAGGAGGAGCAGTGTGAACTAGATTGCTACGAAGAGTGTTAGTTTGTCGAAAGGCGAGCTTTATGTCTAGAGGACGAAAGGTATAAGTAAGAGTTCTGAGTTCAGATATGAAGAGAAGGCATAGTACAGTGCTATTAGTGTTGGAAGCAGGTTTAGGATGAAATAAATTTCGTTTAGCTTGAGAATAGGCACAGTTGATAAAATATAAAGGGTAACCAAGGCGAGAGAAAGATTTGTAGATAAAGAAAATTTCAGAATCTAGAAACTGAGGGTCACTGATGCGTAGAGCGCAGAGGAAGAGAGAGACGAGGACACTTTTCTTAACAGAAGGAGGATGGTAGGAAGAGAAGTGAATGTACATAACACTGTTCATGGGTTTGTGGTTGACAGATAAAGAGAGCCCGGGTTCAGAGCTGTGAGCGTGAACATCAAGAAAAGGAAGAAGGGAATGGATTCCAATTCAAGTTTGAAATGGATGGAAGGAGTCAGGTTGTTAGGAGAGAAGGGTAAAGGTTGGAAAAGACTGAGGTCATGAGGCCATAAAGCAAAAATGTCATCAACATATCATCAACAGCGAAGCCAGAGAGAGGGACGAGTATCAATAGAAGGAAGAAGAAAGTTTCGAAGTATTCCAAGTAGATTTTGGCAAGAACAGGAGAAAGAGGGGCACCCATAGCGACACCGAAAGTTTGAGAGAAGTATTTACCGTTGAAAAAGAATGAGTTAGAGTCAACACAGAGTCTGATGATTTCGAGAAAATCGTCAGGGGGGAAGCGGGCGAGGAAGAAGGCCCTCAGTCGTCTTCTCTCTAAGGAAAGAGAGAACGTCATCAAGGGGAACATTAGTGAACAGAGAGTCAACATCAAGACTAAGCATCTTACAGGAGGGCTGTAGGCGCAGTCTTTCTATGAAATCCTGAGAGTGACGAAGGTGGGCAGGAAAAAAGTGTCAAGTTAAGGCGTCAAAGTTTTAGCTAGCCAGGAGGCAGGAGGGTGGACGACAGAGCCCCGTGAAGAAATGATAGGACAAAGATGAACACCAGGTTTATGAATCTTAGGTAGACCATAGAAATAAGGAAGAGAAGGGCAGATGACACGGAAACGTTTAATAAGATCGAAGTCAGGAGGACAAAGACTGGAGAGTTTTCTTAGTTTGCAATTGAAGGAAGTTTTACGGTTATCCAAAGGGTTAGAAGTCAGGGGAGCATATGTGAGAGAGTCAGAGAGTCACATCTGCTCACTAGAGGTAGTCTTCACGGTGAAGGACAACCACAGAATCGTCTTTGTGGGAAGGAAGGATAAGAATAAAGTTGTTAGGTTTCAGGGAAGCAAGGGCAAGCTGTAAGCGACGAGGAAGGTGGTGATTTTAAGAAAACAAAATGTCAAGAACAGGGATGAGGCCCCCCACCCCCCGTAAAGGCAGAAAGGTCCGAAAGAGTATTAGAGTTAGAATTGACAAACTTATCAAATTAACTAATGAGGTCAATGCCACAGCGCGGTCCAGGGGAAGTAGCAAAAAGTGAGACCAAGTCCGAGATGTTCTTGCTGGTGCTTAGAGAGAGTGGGAAGATAAAAGGTTGGTAACACAGTCAGAGAGTATCTAGTCCAAGGACTGTTGGAAATCAGGCGTTGAAGTTTGTTGTGTAGTGTGGAGGAGTGGTGGGAAGAGAAAAGGTGAGCACTGTCAAATGCGACGGGAAAATCGCATTTGACTCACTCATTTGGAGGACTCACACACTTCAATTTCTAGTGTATGGTTTGGTCAATATTTTTCAGCCACGTTATTGTGACTCATCGTCTGTTTATAGCAATAATTTTTTTTATCACGAAACACCTGAGGCTATATGCTATATAAGTTCTTCGTCAGACCCAACTTGAAAAACGCTGTAAAATTGTACTCAAATTAATAATAAGAAAAAGATTAACTCTTAGAGTCTGCAGACAAAGGTGATTAAACTATTATTATCTTTAAGAAATATACCCTAAGATGGAAGACTCAGAGAACTTAATATGTTTTCTTTCCAAAAACAATTTCAAGAATTTGTAAAGGAATTTCGAAACACTCAAACAAAAGGAACAATTTGAGATGCAGATAAAAACATCAATAAGAAACTTATTGAAAGTGGATGCAATAAAAACACAGGACAATGACAACATAGGACAATGACAACATAAGACAACGACAACATAGGACAATGACAACATAGGACAATGACAACATAGAACAACGACAACATAGGACAAAAACACCTAGGACAATGACAACATAGGACAATGACGACATAGAACAATGACAACATGAGACAATGACAACATGGGGCAATGGCAACATGGGACAATGACAAAATTGGCAATGACAAAATAAGACAATGAAAATACAGGACAATGATAACATAGAACAATGACAACATAGTAAAATGACAACATAGATCAACGACAGCATAAGACAAAAACAACATTGGACAATGACAATAAAGGTCACTGACAACATAGGACAATGACAAAATAGAACAGCGACAACATAGGACAATGACAACATAGGACATTGACAAAATAGAACAACGACAGCATAGGACAATGACAACATAGGACAATGACAAAATAGGACAATGACAACATAGGACAATGACAAATGTTATTTATCGTTCACTTAATCTTTTTTGGCCACATTTCCTAAGGAAATGAATATATCTCCATATCCAGTCATGTACAATCACCTTAATTGTTTATTATAAATAACACTGTAGAAAAATATTTTAACTATACCATATATATAGAATTTTAGTACAATAATTGATAAATGTTCATCTGTTTGGTCATATTTCTTTATAAAACGAGAATATTTCCAACTTCAGTTCTGTTCAATCATCTTTGATTTTTCTTATCCACAACACTAGGAAAATACTTGAATTGTTAATATCTGTAAAGTTTACAGATGTAAGGGTGTGAACACCATTACCCGCAGGCGAGCGTGTAGATGGGCCTTCAGTAAAATCCTGGTTGGGCACGAGTTCCGAACTTCAAAACCTCCCAGTGAATTAAGTAATTTTTCTAGTGCATATGCCTGTCTCTTATTGTGGTTAAGTGAGTTAAAGTAGGTGTCTGGGATTCACCAGAACGCCGGATCAAGTCACCTTATTGTCCCAAAATGATTTTCGCGTTAACGATATTATACGAGGGTTTGGGTAACTTTTGGTAACCATTAGTTTCTACCTTGAGGCCACATTTCATTTTAATACAAATACAAATATTTTATTCATAAAAATCTACTTAATACATTTAAAGTTTGGTTAGTTATGTTTAGAGTGAATTATTTACCTAAGAGAAAGTATTGGAGACTTTGGAGAATGTCTAACAATGAGAATGCAATTTAAAGGACATATGAAAAATAATAATTCAATAACTATATACACAAGAGTATTTACACATCCAGCACTCTCAGTAAAAAGATTTTAGGGCTAATCCGGATACAAATCCCTCCCAACAGGTTACTAATGTTCAGGCAACATAAATCGGACTTCCATAGCAATCAAAATGCCTGTCAGTATACAATGTCTTTGTTGCCCCTAGAACGTGTGAAATTTTAAACTTCAGTTATGTGGAATTGCCTTAAATTTTCCATCTGTGGCTGGAGGCAGGTAAGCGTCGTCAACGGAAAAGTGTCGAAGGTTGCGTTCGTAAGAGTTGAAGGTTGCGTTCGTAAGTGTCGAAGGATGCGTTCGAAAGTGTCGAACGTTGCGTTCTAAGGGTCGAAGGATGCGTTCATAAGTGTTGAAGGTTGCGTTCGTAAGTGTCGAAGGTTGCGTTTGTAAGTGTCGAAGGTTGCGTTCATAAGTGTCGAAAGATGCGTTCGTAAGTGTCGAAAGTTGCGTTCGTAATTGTCGAAGGTTGCGTTCTAGGTATCGTAGGTTTCGTTCGTAAGTGTCGAAGATTGCGATCGTAAGTGTCGAAGGTTGCGTTCTAAGTGTCGAAGGTTTCGTTCTAAGTGTCCAAGATTGCGTTCGTAAGAGTCGAAGGTTGCGTTCATAAGCGTCAGTGATTGCGTTCATAAGTGTTGAAGGTTGCATTCGTAAGTGTCGAAGGTTGCGTTCGAAAGTGTCGAACGTTGCGTTCTAAGTGTCGAAGGTTGGGTTCGTAAGTGTTGAAGGTTGCACTCGTATGTGTCGAAGGTTGCGTTCGTAAGTGTTGAAGGTTGCTTTCGTCAGTGTCGAAGGGTGCGTTCGTAAGTGTCGATGGTTTTGTTCGTAAGTGTCGATGGTTTTGTTCGTAAGTGTCGAAGGGTGTGTTCATAAGTGTCGATGGTTTCGTTCGTAAGTGTCGAAGGTTACGATTGTAAGTGTTCAAGGTTGCTTTCGTCAGTGTTGAAGGGTGCGTCCGTAAGTGTCGAAGATTGCGTTCGTAAGTGTCGAAGGTTGCGTTCGTTAAGTGTCGAAGGTTGCGATTGTAAGTGTTCACGGCTGCTTTCGTCAGTGTCGAAGATTGCGTTCGTAAGTGTCGAAGGTTGCGTTTGTAAGTGTCGAAGGTTGCGTTCGTATGTGTCGAAAGTTGCGTTGGTAAGTGTCGAAGGTCGCGTTCGTAAGTGTCGATGGTTGCGTTCGTAAGTGTCGAAGGTTGCAATCGAGAGTGTCGAAGGTTACGTTCGGAAGTGTCGAAGATTGCGTTCGTAAGTGTTGAAGATAGCGTTCGTAAGTGTTGAAGATAGCGTTCGTAAGTGTTGAAGATTGCGTTCGTAAGTGTCGAATGTTGCGTTCTAAGTGTCGAAGGTGGCGTTCGAAAGTGTCTAAAGGTGCGTTCGTAGGTGTCGAAGATTGCGTTCGTTAAGTGTCGAAGGTTGCAATTCTAAGTGTTCAAGGTTGCTTTCGTAAGTGTCGAAGGGTGTGATCGTAAGTGTCGATGGTTTCCTTCGTAAGTGTCGAAGGTTGAGATTGTAAGTGTTCAAGGTTGCTTTCGTCAGTGTCGAAGTGTGCGTTTGTAAGTGTCAATGCTTTCGTTCGTAAGTGTCGAAGGTTGCATTCGTAAGTGTCGATGGTTTAGTTCGTAAGTGTCAAAAGCTGCGTTTGTAACTGTTCAAGGTTGCTTTTGTCAGTGTCGATGGTTTCGTTCGTAAGTGTCGAAGATTGCGGTCGTAAGTGTCGAGGGGTGCGTTCGTAAGTGTCGAAGGTTGCGATAGAAAGTGTTCCAGGTTGCTTTCGTCAGTGTCGAAGGGAGCGTTCGTAAGTTTCGAAGATTGCGGTCGTAAGTGTCGAAGATTGCTTTCGTAAGTGTCGAAGGATGCGTTCGAAAGTATCGAAAGTTGCGTTCTAAGTGTTGAAGAATGCGTTCATAAGTGTTGAAGGTTGCGTTCGTAAGGGTCGAAGGATGCGTTCGTTAAGTGTCGAAGGTTGCGTTCTTAGTGTCGAAGGTTGCGTACGTAAGTGTCGAATGATGTGTTCGAAAGTGTCGATGATTTCATTCATAAGTGTCAAAGGTTGCGACCATCAGTGTTAAAGGTGGCGTTCGTAAGTGTCGAAGGTTGCGTTTGTAAGTGTCGATGGTTGCGTTCGTAAGTGTCGTAGATTGCAGTCGTAAGTGTCGAAAGGTGCGTTCGTAAGTGTCGAAAGTTGCGATTGAAAGTGTTCCAGGTTGCTTTCGTCAGTGTCGAAGGGAGCGTTCGTAAGTGTCGATGGTTTCGTTCATAAGTGCCGAAGGTTGCGACCGTCAGTGATTAAGGTGGCGTTCGTAAGTGTCGAAGGTTGCGTTTGTAAGTGTCGAAGGTTGCGTTCGTAAATGTCGAAATATGCGTTCGTAAGTGTCGTAGGTTGCGTTCGTAAGAATCGAAGGTTGCGTTCGTAAGTGTCGAAAGTTTCGTTTGTAATTGTCGAAGGTTGGGTTCTAGGTGTCGTAGGATGCGTTCGTAAGTGTCGAAGGTTGCTATCGTAAGAGTCGAAGGTTGCGTTCTAAGTGTCGAAGGTTTCGTTCTAAGTGTCCAAGATTGCGTTCGTAAGAGTTGAAGGTTGGGTTAGTGAGTTTTGAAAGTGGCTTTCGTAAATGTCGAAGGTTGCGTTCGTAAGTGTCAAAGATTTCAATTATAAGTGTTCAAGATTGCGTTCGTAAGTGTCAAAGATTTCAATTATAAGTGTTCAAGATTGCGTTCGTAAGCGTCGAAGATTGCGTTCGTAAGTGTTGAAGGTTGCATTCATAAGTGTCGAAGGTTGCGTTCACAGGTGTCGAACGTTGCGTTCTAAGTTCCGAAGGTTGGGTTCGTAAGTGTCGAAGGTTTCGATTGTAAGTGTTCACGGTTGCTTTCATCAGTATCGTAGATTGCGTTCGTTAGTGTCGAAGTTTGCGTCGTAAATGCCTAAGGTTGCGTTCGTTAAGTGTCGAAGGTTGCGAATGTAAGTGTTCACGGTTGCTTTCGTCAGTGTCGAAGATTGCGTTCGTAAGTGTCGAAGATTGCGGTCGCAAGTGTCGAAGATTGCGTTCGTAAGTGTCGAAGATTGCGGTCGTTAGTGTTGAAGGTTGCATTCGTAAGTGTCAAAGGTTGCGTTCGAAAGTGACGAACGTTGCGTTCTAAGTGTCGAGGGTTGTGTTCGTAAGTGTCGAAGGTTGCGATTGTAAGCGTTCAAGATTGCTTTCATCAGAGTCAAAGGGTGCGTTCGTAAGTGTGAATGGTTTCGTTCGTAAGTGTCGAGGAGTGCGTTCATATGAGTCGAAGGTTTCGTTCGTAATTGTTGAAGGTGGCGATTGTAAGAGTTCAAGGTCGCTTTCGTCAGTGTCGAATGGTGCGTTCGTAAGTGCCGATGGTTTCGTTCGTAAGTCTCGAAGGTTGCGTTCGTAAGTGTAGATGGTTTCGTTCGTAAGTGTCGAAGATTGGGATTATAAGTGTTCAAGGTTGCTTTCATCAGTGTCGAAGGGAGCGTTCGTAAATGTCGAAGATTGCGTTCGTAAGTGTCGAAGATTCCGTTCGTAAATGTCGAAGGTTGCGCTCGTTAAGTGTCGAAGGTTAAGTTCTAAGAGCCGAAAGTTGTGTTTGTAAGTGTCGAAGGTTGCGTTCGTAAGTGTCGATGGTTTCGTTCATAAGTGTCGAAGGTTGCGATCGTCAGTGTTCAAGGTGGCGTTCGTAAGTGTAGACGGTTGCGTTTGTAAGTGTCGAAGATTGCCTTCATAGGTGTCGAAAGATGCGTTCGTAAGAGTCGTAGGTTGCGTTCGTAAGAGTCGAAGGTTGCGTTCGTAAGTGTCGAAAGTTGCGTTCGTAATGGTTGAAGGTTGCGTTTTAGGTGTCACAGGTTTCGTTCGTAAGTGTCGAAGGTTGCGATCGTAAGTGTCGAAGGCTGCGTTCTAAGTGTCGAAGGTTTCGTTCTAAGTGTCCAAGATTTCGTTCGTACGAGTCGAAAGTTGCGTTAGTGAGAGTCGAATGATGCGTTCGTAAGTGTCGATGATTTCGTTCGTAAGTGTCAAAGGTTGCGATTATAAGTATTCAAGATTGCGTTCGTAAGTGTTGAAGGTTGCGTTCGTAACTTTCGATGGTTGCGTTCGTAAGTGTCGATAGTTCCTATCGAGAGTTTCAAAGATTGCTTTCGTAAGTGTCGAAGGTTGTGTTTGTAAGTGTTGAAGGTTGCGTTCGTAAATGTCAAAGGTTGCTTTCGTTAAGTGTCGAAGGTTGCGATTGTAAGTGTTCAAGGTTGCTTTCATCAGAGTCGAAGGGTGCGTTCGAAAGTGTCAATGGGTTCGTTCGTATGTGTCGAAGATTGCGTTCGAAAGTGTCGATGGTTTCGTTCGAAAGTGTCGAGGGTTGCGATTGTAAGTGTTCAAAGTTGCTTTCGTCAGTGTCGAAGGGTGCGTTCATAAGTGTCGAAGATTTTCGTCGTAAGTGTCAAAGGTTGCGTTCGTAAGTGTTGAAGGTTGCGTTCAGTAGGTGTCGAAGGTTGCGATTATGAGTTTTCACGGTTGCTTTCGTCAGTGTCGAAGATTACGTTCGTAAGTGTCGAAGGTTGCGTTCGTAAATGTCGAAGGTTGCATTCGTTAAGTGTCGAAGATTGCGTTCTTAGTGTCGAAGGTTGCGTTCGTAAGTGTCGAAGGTTGCATTTGTAAGTGTCGAAGGTTGCGATCGTATCTGTCGAAAGTTGCGTTGGTAAATGTCCAAGGATGCAATCGAGAGTGTCGAAGGTTGCAATCGAGAGTGTCAAAGGTTGCGTTCGTAAGTGTCAAAGGTTGCGTTCGTAAATGTCGAAGGTTGCGTACGTAATTTTCGATGGTTGCGTTCGCAAGTGTCGATGGTTCTAATCGAGAGTGTCAAAGATTGCTTTCTTAAGTATCGAAGATTGCGGTCGTAAGTGTTGAAGGTTGCATTCGTAAGTATCGAAGGTTGCGTTCGAAAGTGTCGAACGTTGCGTTCTAAGTGTCGAAGGTTGTGTTCGAAAGTGTTGAAGGTTGCGTTCGTAAATATCGAAATATGCGTTCGTAAGTGTCGTAGGTTGCGTTCGTAAGAATCAAAGGTTGCGTTCTAGGTGTCGTAGGATGCGTTCGTAAGTGTCGAAGGTTGCTATCGTAAGAGTCGAAGGTGGCGTTTTAAGTGTCGAAGGTTTCGTTCTAAGTGTCCAAGATTGCGTTCGTAAGAGTTGAAGGTTGGGTTAGTAAGTTTTGAAAGTGGCGTTCATAAGTGTCAAAGATTGCGTTCGTAAGTGTTGAAGGTTGCATTCGTAAGTGTCGAAGGTGGCGTTCGAAGGTGTCGAACGTTGCGTTCTAAGTGCCGAAAGTTGCGTTCGTAAGTGTCGAAGGTTGCGTTCGTAAGTGTCGAAGGTTTCGATTGTAAGTGTTCACGGTTGCTTTCGTCAGTATCGTAGAATGCGTTCGTAAATGTCGAAGGTTGCGTTCGTAAATGTCGAAGGTTGCGTTCGTTAAGTGTCGAAGGTTGCGAATGTAAGTGTTCACGGTTGCTTTTGTCAGTGTCGAAGATTGCGTTCGTAAGTGTCGAAGATTGCGGTCGCAAGTGTCGAAGATTGAGTTCGTAAGTGTCGAAGATTGTGGTCGTATGTGTTGAAGGTTGCATTCGTAAGTGTCAAAGGTTTCGTTCGAAAGTGACGAACGTTGCGTTCTAAGTGTCGAAGGTTGTGTTCGTAACTATTGAAGGTTGTGTTCGTAAATGTCAGAGGTTGCATTCGGTAAGTGTCGAAGGTTGCGATTGTAAGTGTTCAAGGTTACTTTCATCAGAGTCAAAGGGTGCATTCGTAAGTGTCAATGGTTTCGTTCGTAAGTGTCGAAGAGTACGTTCATATGTGTCGAAGGTTTCGTTCGTCAGTGTTCAAGGTGGCGTTCGTAAGTGTCGACGGGTGCGTTTTTAAGTGTCGAAGGTTGCCTTCATAGGTGTCGAAAGATGCCTTCGTAAGTGTCGTAGGTTGTGTTCGTAAGTGTCGAAAATTGCATTCGTAAGTGTCGAAAGTTGCGTTCGTAATTGTCGAAGATTCGACACCTAGAACCTACGTTCTAGGTGTCGTAGGTTTCGTTCGTAAGTGTCGAAGGTTGCGATCGTAAGTGTCGAAGGGTGCGTTCTAAGTCTCGAAGGTTTCGTTCTAAGTGTCCAAGATTGCGTTCGAAAGAGTCGAAAGTTGCGTTAGTGAGTGTCGAATGATGCGTTCGTAAGTGTCGATGGTTTCGTTCGTAAGTGTCAAAGATTGCGAATATAAGTATTCAAGATTGCGTTCGTAAGTGTCGAAGATTGCAGTCGTAAGTGTCGAAAGGTGCGTTTGTAAGTGTCGAAGTTTGCGATTGAAAGTGTTCCAGGTTGCTTTCGTCAGTGTCGAAGGGAGCGTTCGTAAGTGTCGATGGTTTCGTTCATAAGTGATTAAAGTGGCGTTCGTAAGTGTCGAAGGTTGCGTTTGTAAGTGTCGAAGGTTGCGTTCGTAAGTGTCGAAAGATGCGTTCGTAAGTGTCGATGGTTTCGTTCATAAGTGTCGAAGGTTGCGATCGTCAGTGTTCAAGGTGGCGTTCGTAAGTGTAGACGGTTTCGTTTGTAAGTGTCGAAGGTTGCGTTTGTAAGTGTCGAAGGTTGCGTTCGTAAGTGTCGATGGTTTCGTTCATAAGTGTCGAAGGTTGCGATCGTCAGTGTTCAAGGTGGCGTTCGTAAGTGTAGACGGTTTCGTTTGTAAGTGTCGAAGGTTGCCTTCATCGGTGTCGAAAGATGCGTTCGTAAGTGTCGTAGCTTGCATTCGTAAGAGTCGAAGGATGCGTTCGTAAGTGTCGAAAGTTGCGTTCGTAATGGTCGAAGGTTGCGTTTTAGGTGTCACAGGTTTCGTTCGTAAGTGTCGAAGGTTGCGATCGTAAGTGTCGAAGGTTGCGTTCTAATTGTCGAAGGTTTCGTTCTAAGTGTCCAAGATTTCGTTCGTACGAGTCGAAAGTTGCGTTAGTGAGAGTCGAATGATGCGTTCGAAAGTGCCGATGGTTTCGTTCGTGTCAAAGGTTGCGATTATAAGTATTCAAGATTGCGTTCGTAAGTGTCGAAGGTTGCGTTCATAACTTTCGATGGTTGCGTTCGTAAGTGTCGATGGTTTCAATCGAGAGTGTCAAAGATTGCTTTCGTAAGTGTCGAAGATTGCGGTCGTAAGTGTTGAAGGTTTCATTCGTAAGTGTCGAAGGTTGCGTTCCAAAGTGTCGAACGTTGCGTACTAAGTGTCGAAGGTTGTGTTCGTAAGTGTTGAAGGTTGCGTTCGTAAATGTCAGAGGTTGCTTTCGTTAAGTGTCGAAGGTTGCGATTGTAAGTGTTCAAGGTTGCTTTCATCAGAGTCAAAGGGTGCGTTCGTAAGTGTCGATGGGTTCGTTCGTATGTGTCGAAGATTGCGTTCATAAGTGTCGATGATTTCGTTCGTAAGTGTCGAGGGTTGCGATTGTAAGTGTTCAAAGTTGCTTTCGTCAGTGTCGAAGGGTGCGTTCATAAGTGTCGAAGATTGTCGTCGTAAGTGACAAAGGTTGCGTTCGTAAGTGTTGAAGGTTGCGTTCATTAGGTGTCGAAGGTTGCGATTATAAGTGTTCAAGGTTGCTTTCGTCAGTGTCGAAGAGTACGTTCGTAAGTGTCGAAGGTTGCGTTCGTAAATGTCGAAGGTTGCATTCGTTAAGTATCGAAGATTGCGTTCTTAGTGTCGAAGGTTGCGTTGGTAAGTGTCGAATGATGTGTTCGTAAGTCTCGATGCTTTCGTTCATAAGTGTCGATGGTTGCGACCGTTAGTGTTCAAGGTGGCGTTCGTAAGTGTCGAAGGTTGCATTTCTAAGTGTCGAAGGTCGCGATCGTATCTGTCGAAAGTCGCGTTGGTAAGTGTCGAAGGATGCAATCGAGAGTGTCGAAGGTTGCAATCGAGAGTGTCAAAGGTTGCGTTCGTTAGTGTCAAAAGTTGCGTTCGTAACTGTCGAAGGTTGCGTTCGTGTCAAAGGTTGCGATTGTAAGTGTTCACGGTTGCTTTCGTCAGCATCGTAGATTGCGTTCGTAAGTGTCGAAGGTTGCGTTCTTAAATGTCGAAGGTTGTGTTCGTTAAATGTCGAAGGTTGCGATTGTAAGTGTTCACGATTGCTTTCGTCAGTGTCGAAGATTGAGTTCGCAAGTGTCGAAGATTGAGTTCGTAAGTGTCGAAGAATGCGGTCGAAAGTGTCGAAGAGTGCATTCGTAAGTGTCGAAAATTGCGGTCGTAAGTGTTGAAGTTTGCATTCGTAAGTTTAGAAGGTTGCGTTCGAAAGTGTCGAACGTGGCGTTCTATATGTAGAAAGTCGCGTTCGTTAGTGCCGATGGTTGCAATCGAGAGTGTCAGAGGTTGCGCTCGTAAGTGTCGAAGATTGCGTTCGTAAGTGTCGAAGATTGCGTTCGTTAAGTGTCGAAGGTTACGACTGTAAGTGTTCAAGGTTGCTTTCGTAAGTGTCGAAGGGTGAGTTCGTAAGTGTCGATGGTTTCCTTCGTAAGTGCCGAAGGTTGCGTTCGAAAGTGTCGATTGTTTCGTTCGTAAGTGACGAAGGGTGCGGTAATAAGTGTTCAAGGTTGCTTTCGGCAGTGTCAATGGGTGCGTTCGTAAGTGTCGAAGATTGCAGTCGTAAATGTCGAAAGGTGCAACCGTAAGTGTCGAAGGTTGCAATGGAAAGTGTTCCAGGTTGCTTTAGTCAGTGTCGGAGGGAGCGTTCGTAAGTGTCTATGGTTTCGTTCATAAGTGCCGAAGGTTGCGACCGTCAGTGATTAAGGTGGCGTTCGTAAGTGTCGAAGGTTGCGTTTGTAAGTGTCGAAGGTTGCGTTCGTAAGCGTTGAAATATGCGTTCGAAAGTGTCGTAGGTTGCGTTCGTAAGAATCGAAGGTTGCGTTCGTAAGTGTCGAAAGTTGCGTTCGTAATTGTCGAAGGTTGGGTTCTAGGTGTCGTAGGATCCGTTCGTAAGTGTCGAAGGTTGCTATCGTAAGAGTCGAAGGTTGCGTTCTAAGTCTCGAAGGTTTCGTTCAAAGTGTCCAAGATTGCGTTCGTAAGAGTTGAAGGTTGGGTTAGTGAGTTTTGAAAGTGACGTTCGTAAATGTCGAAGGTTGCGTTCGTAAGTGTCGAAGGTTTCTATTGTAAGTGTTCACGGTTCCTTTCGTCAGTATCGTAGATTGCGTTCGTAAGTGTCGAAGGTTGCGTTCGTTAAGTGTCGAAGGTTGCGAATGTAATTGTTTACGGGTGCTTTCGTCAGTGTCGAAGATTGCGTTCGTTAAGAGTCAAAGGTTGCGAATGTAAGTGTTTACGATTGCTTTCGTCAGTGTCGAAGATTGCGTTCGTAAGAGTCGAAGATTGCGGTCGCAAGTGTCGAAGATTGCGTTCGTAAGTGTCGAAGATTGCGGTCGTAAGTGTTGAAGGTTGCATTCGTAAGTGACGAACGTTGCGTTCTAAGTGTCGAAGGTTTCGTTTGTAAGTGTCGAATGATGTGTTCGTAAGTGTAGATGGTTTCGTTCATAAGTGTCGAAGGTTGCGATCGTCAGTGTTCAAGGTGGCGTTCGTAAGTGTCGACGGTTGCGTTTGTAAGTGTCGAAGGTTGCCTTCATAGGTGTCGAAAGATGCGTTCGTAAGTGTCGTAGGTTGCGTTCGTAAGAGTCAAAGGTTGCAATCGTAAGTGTCGAAAGTTGCCATCGTAAGTGTCGAAGGTTGCGTTCTTATTGTCGAAAGTTTCGTTCTAAGTGTCCAAGATTGCTTTCGAAAGAGTCGAACGATGCGTTAGTGAGTGTTGAAAGTGGCGTTCGTAAGTTTCGAAGGTTGCGTTCGTAAATGTCAAAGATTTCGATAATACGTGTACAAGATTGCCTTCGCATATGTCGAAGATTGAGTTCGAAAGAGTCGAAGATTGTGTTCGTAAGTGTTGAAGGTTGCATTCGTAAGTGTCGAAGGTTGCGTTCGAAGGTGTCGAACGTTGCGTTCTAAGTGCTGAAGGTTACGTTCGTAAGTGTCGAAGGTTGCGTTCGTTAATGTCGAAGGTTGGGACTGTAAGTGTTCACGGTTGCTTTCGTCCGTATCGTAGATTGCGTTCGTAAGTGTCGAAGGTTGCGATTGTAAGTGTTCACGGGTACTTTCGTCAGTGTCGAAGATTGCGGTCGTAATTGTTCAAGGCAGCATTCGTAAGTGTCGAAGGTTGAGTTCGGAAGTGTCGAGCGTTGCGGTGTAAGTGTCGAAGGTTGTGTTCGTATGTGTTGAAGGGTGCGGTCTTAAATGTCGAAGGTTGCGTTCGTTAAGTGTCGAAGGTTGCGTTCTTGGTGTCGAAGGTTGCGTTAGTAAGTGTCGAATGATGTGTTCGTAAGTGTTCAAGGTTGCATTCGTAAGTGTCGAAGGTTCCGTTCGAAAGTCTCGAGCGTTGCGGTGTAAGTGTCGAAGGTTGCGTTCGTATGTGTTGAAGGTTGCGTTTGTAAATGTCGAAGGTTGCGTTCGATAAGTGTCGAAGGTTGGTATTGTAAGTGTTCAAAGTTGCTTTCATCAGGGTCGAAGAGTGCATTCGTATGTGTCGATGGTTTCGTTCGTAAGTGTCGAAGGTTGCGTTCGTAAGTGTAGATGGTTTCGTTCGTAAGTGTCGAAGGTGCGATTGTAAGTGTTCAAGGTTGCTTTCATCGGTGTTGAAGGGAGCGTTCGTAAGTGTCGAAGATTGCGTTCGTAAGTGTCGAAGGTTGCGTTCGTAAATGTCGAATGTTGCATTCGTTAAGTGTCGAAGATTGCGTTCTTAGTGTCGAAGGTTGCGTTGGTAAGTGTCGAATGATGTGTTCGGAAGTCTCGATGCTTTCGTTCATAAGTGTCGATGGTTGCGGCCGTTAGTGTTCAAGGTGGCGTTCGTAAGTGTCGAAGGTTGCATTTGTAAGTGTCGAAGTTCGCGATCGTATCTGTCGAAAGTTGCGTTGGTAAGTGTCGAAGGATGCAATCGAGAGTGTCGAAGGTTGCAATCGAGAGTGTCAAGAGGTTGCGTTCGTAAGTGTCAAAGGTTGCGTTCGTAAATGTCGAAGGTTGCGTTCGTGTCAAAGGTTGCGATTGTAAGTGTTCACGGTTGCTTTCGTCAGCATCGTAGATTGCGTTTGTAAGTGTCGAAGGTTGCGTTCTTAAATGTCGAAGGTTGTGTTCGTCAAATGTCGAAGGTTGCGATTGTAAGTGTTCACGATTGCTTTCGTCAGTGTCGAAGATTGAGTTCGTAAGTGTCGAAGATTGAGTTCGTAAGTGTCGAAGAATGCGGTCGAAAGTGTCGAAGAATGCATTCGTAAGTGTCGAAAATTGCGGTCGTAAGTGTTGAAGGTTGCATTCGTAAGTTTAGAAGGTTGCGTTCGAAAGTGTCGAACGTGGCGTTCTATATGTAGAAAGTCGCGTTCGTTAGTGCCGATGGTTGCAATCGAGAGTGTCAGAGGTTGCGTTCGTAAGTGTCGAAGATTGCGTTCGTAAGTGTCGAAGATTGCGTTCGTTAAGTGTCGAAGGTTACGATTGTAAGTGTTCAAGGTTGCTTTCGTAAGTGTCGAAGGGTGAGTTCGTAAGTGTCGATGGTTTCCTTCGTAAGTGTCGAAGGTTGAGATTGTAAGTGTTCAAGGTTGCTTCCGTCAGAGTCGAAGGGTGCGTTTGTAAGTGTCGATGGTGTCATTCGTAATTGTCGAAGGTTGCGTTCGAAAGTGTCGATTGTTTCGTTCGTAAGTGACGAAGGGTGCGATAGTAAGTGTTCAAGGTTGCTTTCGGCAGTGTCAATGGGTGCGTTCGTAAGTGTCGAAGATTGCAGTCGTAAATGTCGAAAGGTGCAACCGTAAGTGTCGAAGGTTGCGATTGAAAGAGTTCCAGGTTGCTTTAGTCAGTGTCGGAGGGAGCGTTCGTAAGTGTCTATGGTTTCGTTCATAAGTGCCGAAGGTTGCGACCGTCAGTGATTAAGGTGGCGTTCGTAAGTGTCGAAGGTTGCGTTTGTAAGTGTCGAAGGTTGCGTTCGTAAGCGTTGAAATATGCGTTCGAAAGTGTCGTAGGTTGCGTTCGTAAGAATCGAAGGTTGCGTTCGTAAGTGTCGAAAGTTGCGTTCGTAATTGTCGAAGGTTGGGTTCTAGGTGTCGTAGGATCCGTTCGTAAGTGTCGAAGGTTGCTATCGTAAGAGTCGAAGGTTGCGTTCTAAGTGTCGAAGGTTTCGTTCAAAGTGTCCAAGATTGCGTTCGTAAGAGTTGAAGGTTGGGTTAGTGAGTTTTGAAAGTGACGTTCGTAAATGTCGAAGCTTGCGTTCGTAAGTGTCGAAGGTTTCTATTGTAAGTGTTCTCGGTTCCTTTCGTCAGTATCGTAGATTGCGTTCGTAAGTGTCGAAGGTTGCGTTCGTTAAGTGTCGAAGGTTGCGAATGTAATTGTTTACGGGTGCTTTCGTCAGTGTCGAAGATTGCGTTCGTTAAGAGTCAAAGGTTGCGAATGTAAGTGTTTACGATTGCTTTCGTCAGTGTCGAAGATTGCGTTCGTAAGAGTCGAAGATTGCGGTCGCAAGTGTCGAAGATTGCGTTCGTAAGTGTCGATGATTGCGGTCGTAAGTGTTGAAGGTTGCATTCGTAAGTGACGAACGTTGCGTTCTAAGTGTCGAAGGTTGTGTTCGTAAGTGTTGAAGGTTGTGTTCGTAAATTTCAAAGGTTGCGTTCGTTAAGTTTTGAAGGTTGCGATTGTAAGTGTTCAAGGTTGCTTTCATCAGTGTCGAAGGTTGCGTTCGTAAATGTCGAACGTTGCGTTCGTTAAGTGTCGAAGGTTGCGTTTGTAAGTGTCGAATGATGTGTTCGTAAGTGTAGATGGTTTCGTTCATAAGTGTCGAAGGTTGCGATCGTCAGTGTTCAAGGTGGCGTTCGTAAGAGTCGACGGTTGCGTTTGTAAGTGTCGAAGGTTGCCTTCATAGGTGTCGAAAGATGCGTTCGTAAGTGTCGTAGGTTGCGTTCGTAAGAGTCAAAGGTTGCAATCGTAAGTGTCGAAAGTTGCCATCGTAAGTGTCGAAGGTTGCGTTCTTATTGTCGAAAGTTTCGTTCTAAGTGTCCAAGATTGCGTTCGAAAGAGTCGAACGATGCGTTAGTGAGTGTTGAAAGTGGCGTTCGTAAGTTTCGAAGGTTGCGTTCGTAAATGTCAAAGATTTCGATAATACGTGTACAAGATTGCCTTCGCATATGTCGAAGATTGAGTTCGAAAGAGTCGAAGATTGTGTTCGTAAGTGTTGAAGGTTGCATTCGTAAGTGTCGAAGGTTGCGTTCGAAGGTGTCGAACGTTGCGTTCTAAGTGCTGAAGGTTACGTTCGTAAGTGTCGAAGGTTGCGTTCGTTAATGTCGAAGGTTGGGACTGTAAGTGTTCACGGTTGCTTTCGTCCGTATCGTAGATTGCGTTCGTAAGTGTCGAAGGTTGCGATTGTAAGTGTTCACGGGTACTTTCGTCAGTGTCGAAGATTGCGGTCGTAATTGTTCAATGCAGATTTCGTAAGTGTCGAAGGTTGAGTTCGGAAGTGTCGAGCGTTGCGGTGTAAGTGTCGAAGATTGTGTTCGTATGTGTTGAAGGGTGCGTTCTTAAATGTCGAAGGTTGCGTTCGTTAAGTGTCGAAGGTTGCGTTCTTGGTGTCGAAGGTTGCATTTGTAAGTGTCGAAGGTCGCGATCGTATCTGTCGAAAGTTGCGTTGGTAAGTGTCGAAGGATGCAATCGAGAGTGTCGAAGGTTGCAATCGAGAGTGTCAAAGGTTGCGTTCGTTAGTGTCAAAGGTTGCGTTCGTAAATGTCGAAGGTTGCGTTCGTGTCAAAGGTTGCGATTGTAAGTGTTCACGGTTGCTTTCGTCAGCATCGTAGATTGCGTTCGTAAGTGTCGAAGGTTGCGTTCTTAAATGTCGAAGGTTGTGTTCGTTAAATGTCGAAGGTTGCGATTGTAAGTGTTCACGATTGCTTTCGTCAGTGTCGAAGATTGAGTTCGTAAGTGTCGAAGATTGAGTTCGTAAGTGTCGAAGAATGAGGTCGAAAGTGTCGAAGAATGCATTCGTAAGTGTCGAAAATTGCGGTCGTAAGTGTTGAAGGTTGCATTCGTAAGTTTAGAAGGTTGCGTTCGAAAGTGTCGAACGTGGCGTTCTATATGTAGAAAGTCGCGTTCGTTAGTGCCGATTGTTGCAATCGAGAGTGTCAGAGGTTGCGCTCGTAAGTGTCGAAGATTGCGTTCGTGAGTGTCGAAGATTGCGTTCGTTAAGTGTCGAAGGTTACGATTGTAAGTGTTCAAGGTTGCTTTCGTAAGTGTCGAAGGGTGAGTTCGTAAGTGTCGATGGTTTCCTTCGTAAGTGTCGAAGGTTGAGATTGTAAGTGTTCAAGGTTGCTTCCGTCAGAGTCGAAGGGTGCGTTTGTAAGTGTCGATGGTGTCATTCGTAATTGTCGAAGGTTGCGTTCGAAAGTTTCGATTGTTTCGTTCGTAAGTGACGAAGGGTGCGATAGTAAGTGTTCAAGGTTGCTTTCGGCAGTGTCAATGGGTGCGTTCGTAAGTGTCGAAGATTGCAGTCGTAAATGTCGAAAGGTGCAACCGTAAGTGTCGAAGGTTGCGATTGAAAGAGTTCCAGGTTGCTTTAGTCAGTGTCGGAGGGAGCGTTCGTAAGTGTCTATGGTTTCGTTCATAAGTGCCGAAGGTTGCGACCGTCAGTGATTAAGGTGGCGTTCGTAAGTGTCGAAGGTTGCGTTTGTAAGTGTCGAAGGTTGCGTTCGTAAGCGTTGAAATATGCGTTCGAAAGTGTCGTAGGTTGCGTTCGTAAGAATCGAAGGTTGCGTTCGTAAGTGTCGAAAGTTGCGTTCGTAATTGTCGAAGGTTGGGTTCTAGGTGTCGTAGGATTCGTTCGTAAGTGTCGAAGGTTGCTATCGTAAGAGTCGAAGGTTGCGTTCTAAGTGTCGAAGGTTTCGTTCAAAGTGTCCAAGATTGCGTTCGTAAGAGTTGAAGGTTGGGTTAGTGAGTTTTGAAAGTGACGTTCGTAAATGTCGAAGGTTGCTTTCGTAAGTGTCGAAGGTTTCTATTGTAAGTGTTCACGGTTCCTTTCGTCAGTATCGTAGATTGCGTTCGTAAGTGTCGAAGGTTGCGTTCGTTAAGTGTCGAAGGTTGCGAATGTAATTGTTTACGGGTGCTTTCGTCAGTGTCGAAGATTGCGTTCGTTAAGAGTCAAATGTTGCGAATGTAATTGTTTACGGGTGCTTTCGTCAGTGTCGAAGATTGCGTTCGTTAAGAGTCAAAGGTTGCGAATGTAAGTGTTTACGATTGCTTTCGTCAGTGTCGAAGATTGCGTTCGTAAGAGTCGAAGATTGCGGTCGCAAGTGTCGAAGATTGCGTTCGTAAGTGTCGAAGATTGCGGTCGTAAGTGTTGAAGGTTGCATTCGTAAGTGACGAACGTTGCGTTCTAAGTGTCGAAGGTTGTGTTCGTAAGTGTTGAAGGTTGTGTTCGTAAATGTCAAAGGTTGCGTTCGTTAAGTTTTGAAGGTTGCGATTGTAAGTGTTCAAGGTTGCTTTCATCAGTGTCGAAGGTTTTGTTCGTAAATGTCGAACGTTGCGTTCGTAAATGTCGAACGTTGCGTTCGTTAAGTGTCGAAGGTTGCGTTTGTAAGTGTCGAATGATGTGTTCGTAAGTGTAGATGGTTTCGTTCATAAGTGTCGAAGGTTGCGATCGTCAGTGTTCAAGGTGGCGTTCGTAAGTGTCGACGGTTGCGTTTGTAAGTGTCGAAGGTTGCCTTCATAGGTGTCGAAAGATGCGTTCGTAAGTGTTGTAGGTTGCGTTCGTAAGAGTCAAAGGTTGCAATCGTAAGTGTCGAAAGTTGCCATCGTAAGTGTCGAAGGTTGCGTTCTTATTGTCGAAAGTTTCGTTCTAAGTGTCCAAGATTGCGTTCGAAAGAGTCGAACGATGCGTTAGTGAGTGTTGAAAGTGGCGTTCGTAAGTTCCGAAGGTTGCGTTCGTAAATGTCAAAGATTTCGATAATACGTGTACAAGATTGCCTTCGCATATGTCGAAGATTGAGTTCGAAAGAGTCGAAGATTGTGTTCGTAAGTTTTGAAGGTTGCATTCGTAAGTGTCGAAGGTTGCGTTCGAAGGTGTCGAACGTTGCGTTCTAAGTGCTGAAGGTTACGTTCGTAAGTGTCGAAGGTTGCGTTCGTTTATGTCGAAGGTTGGGACTGTAAGTGTTCACGGTTGCTTTCGTCCGTATCGTAGATTGCGTTCGTAAGTGTCGAAGATTGCGGTCGTAATTGTTCAAGGCAGCATTCGTAAGTGTCGAAGGTTGAGTTCGGAAGTGTCGAGCGTTGCGGTGTAAGTGTCGAAGGTTGTGTTCGTATGTGTTGAAGGGTGCGTTCGTAAATGTCGAAGGTTGCGTTCGTTAAGTGTCGAAGGTTGCGTTCTTGGTGTCGAAGGTTGCGTTAGTAAGTGTCGAATGATGTGTTCGTAAGTGTTCAAGGTTGCATTCGTAAGTGTCGAAGGTTCCGTTCGAAAGTCTCGAGCGTTGCGGTGTAAGTGTCGAAGGTTGCGTTCGTATGTGTTGAAGGTTGCGTTTGTAAATGTCGAAGGTTGCGTTCGTTAAGTGTCGAAAGTTGGTATTGTAAGTGTTCAAAGTTGCTTTCATCAGGGTCGAAGAGTGCATTCGTATGTGTCGATGGTTTCGTTCGTAAGTGTCGAAGGTTGCGTTCGTAAGTGTAGATGGTTTCGTTCGTAAGTGTCGAAGGTGCGATTGTAAGTCTTCAAGGTTGCTTTCATCGGTGTTGAAGGGAGCGTTCGTAAGTGTCGAAGATTGCGTTCGTAAGTGTCGATGTTTGCGTTCGTAAATGTCGAAGATTGCGTTCGTTAAGTGTCGAAGGTTGCGTTCTAAGTGTCGAAGGTTGCGTTCGTAAGTGTCGAATGATGAGTTCGTAAGTGTCGAAAGGTGCGTTCGTAAGAGTCGAAGATTGCATTCTAGGTGTCGTAGGTTTCGTTCGTAAGTGTCGAAGGTTGCGATCGTAAGTGTCGAAGGTTGCGTTCTAACTGTCGAAGGTTTCGTTCTAAGTGTCCAAGATGGCCTTTTTAAGAGTCGAAAGTTGTGTTAGTGAGAGTTGAATGTGGCGTTCGCAAATGTCGAAGGTTGCGTTCGTAAGTGTCGAATGATACGTTCGTAAGTGTCGATGGTTTCGTTCGTAAGTGTCAAAGATTGCGATTATAAGTATTCAAGATTGCGTTCGTAAGTGTCGAAGGTGGCGTTCGTAAGTGTCGATGGTGGCGTTCGTAAGTGTGGAAGGTTGCAATCGAGAGTGTCAAAGGTTTCCTACATAAGTGTCAAAGATTGCGTTCGTAAGTGTTGAAGGTTGCATTCGTAAGTGTCGAAGGTTGCATTCGAGAGTATCGAACGCTGCGTTCTAAGTGTCGAAGGTTGGGCTCGTAAGTGTCGAAGGTTGCGTTCGTTAAGTGTCGAAGGATGAGACTGTAAGTGTTCAAGGTTTCTTTCCTCAGTGTCGAAGTATGCGGTCGAAAGTTTCGAACGTTGCGTTCGTCAGTGTCGAAGGGTGCGTTCGTAAGTGTCGATGGGTTCGTTCGTAAGTGTCGAAGGTTGCGTTCGTAAGTGTCGATTGCTTCGTTCGTAAGTGTCGAAGGTTGCGATTGTAAGTGTTCAAGGTTGCTTTCGTCAGTGTCGAAGGTCGAGTTCGTAAGTGTCGAAGATTGTGGTAGTTAGAGTCGAAGGTAGCGTTCGTAAGTGTCGAAGGTTGCTTTCGTTAAGTGTCGAAGATTGCGTTCAAAGTGTAGAAGGTTGCGTTCGTAAGTGTCGAATGATGTTTTCGTAAGTGTCGATGGTTTCGTTCATAAGTGTCGAAGATTGCGATCGATGGTTTCGTTCATAAGTGTCGAAGGTTGCGATCATCACTGTTCAAGGTGGCGTTCGTAAGTGTCGAAGGTTGCGTTTGTAAGTGTCGAATGTTGCCTTCCTTGCGTTCAAGAAGGGAGCCGGTCTTCCGAGCGACAGCACGCTGGACTTGTGATTCTGTGGTCCCGGGTTCGTTCCTGCGCACCGGCGAGAAACAATGGGGCAGAGTTTCTTTCACCCTATGCCCCTGTTACCTAGCAGTAAAATAGGTACCTGGGTGTTAGTCAGCTGTCACGGGCTGCTTCCTGGGGGTCGAGGCCTGATCGAGGACCGGGCCGCGGGGACACTAAAAGCCCCGAAATCATCTCAAGATAACCTTCCTATGTGTCGAAAGTTGCGTTCGTTTGTGTCGAAAGTTGCGTTGGAAAGTGTCGAAGGTTGCGTTAGTAAGTTTCGATGGTTGCGTTCGTAAATGTCGAAGATTGCGTTAGTGTCGAAGGTTGCGTTCGTAAGTGTCGAGGGTTGCGTTCATAAGTGATGAAGGGTGAGTTCGTAAGTATCGAAGGTTGCGTTCGTAAGTGTCGAAGGTTGCATTCGTAAGTGTCGAAGGATGCTTTCGGAAATACCGAATGCTGGGTTCTAAGTGTCGAAGTTTGCGTTCGTAAGACTCGAAGGTTGTGTTCGTAAGAATCGAAGGTTGCGTTCGTAAGTGTCGAATGATGCGTTCGTAAGTGTCGAATGTTGCGTTCGTAAGTGTCGAAGGTTACGTTGATAAGTGTTGAAGCTTGCGTTCGTAAGTGTCGAAAGTTGCGTTCGTAAGTGTCGAAAGTTGCCTTCGAAAGTGTCGAAGATTGCGTTCTTAAGTGTCGAACGTTGCATTTAGAAGTATCGAAGGTTGCGTTCGTTAGTGTTAAAGGGTGCGTTCGTAAGTGTCGAAGGTTGAGATTGAAAGTTTTCAAGGTTGCTTTCGTCAGTGTCGAAGAGTGCGTTCGTAAATGTCGATGGTTTCGTTTGTCAGCGTCGAAGGGAGTGTTCTTAAGTGTCGATGGTTTCGTTCGTAAGTGTTGAAGGTTACGATTGTAAGTGTTCAAGGTTGCTTTCGTCAGTGTCGAAGTGTGCGTTCGTAAGTGTCGAAGGGTTCGTTCGTAAGTGTCGAAAGTTGCGTTCGTAAGTGTCGAAGGTTGCGGTTGTAAGTGTTCAAGGTTGCTTTCGTCAGTGTCGAAGAGTGCGTTCGTAAATGTCGATGGTTTCGTTTGTCAGCGTCGAAGGGAGTGTTCTTAAGTGTCGATGGTTTCGTTCGTAAGTGTTGAAGGTTACGATTGTAAGTGTTCAAGGTTGCTTTCGTCAGTGTCGAAGTGTGCGTTCGTAAGTGTCGAAGGGTTCGTTCGTAAGTGTCGAAAGTTGCGTTCGTAAGTGTCGAAGGTTGCGGTTGTAAGTGTTCAAGGTTGCTTTCGTCAGTGTCGAAGGGTGCGTTCGTGAATGTCGAAGGTTGCGTTGGTTAAGTGTCGAAGATTGCGTTCTAAGTGTCGCTCGTTGCGATCGTAAGTGTCGAATGATGTGGTCGTAAGTGCCTATGGTTTCGTTCATAAGTGTCGAAGGTTGCGATCGTCAGTGTTCAAGAAGGCGTTCATAAGTGTCGAGGGTTGTAATCGAGAGTGTCAATAGTTACGTTCGTAAGTATTAAAGATTGCGTTCGTAAGTGTTGAAGATTACATTCGTATGTGTCGAAGGTTGCGTTCGTAGGTGTCGAAGATTGCGTTCGTTAAGTGTCGAATGTTGCGATTGTAAGTGTTTAAGGGTGCTTTCGGCTGTGTCGAAATGTACGTTCGTAAGTGTCGAAGATTGCGTTCGTAAGTGTCGAAGATTGCGTTCGTAAATGTCGAAAGTTGCGTTCGTTAAGTGTCGAAAGTTGCGTTTAAAGTGTCGAATGTTGCGTTCGTAAGTGTCGAATGATGTGTTCGTAAGTGTCAATGGTTTCGTTCATAAGTGTCGAAGGTTGCGACCGTGTGTGTTCAAGGTGGCGTTCGTAAGTGTCGAAAGTTGCGTTCGTAAGAGTCGATGATTGCGTTCGTAAGTGTCGAAAGTTGCGTTCGCAATGGTCGAAGGTTGCGTTCTAGGTGTCGTAGGCTGCGTTCGTAAGTGTCGAAGGTTGCTATCGTAAGTGTCGAAAGTTGCGTTATAAGTGTCGAAAGTTGCGTTCGTATGTGTCGATAGTTGCGTTCGTAAGTGTCGAAGGTTGCGTTCGTAAGTGTCGATAGTTGCGTTCGTAAGTGGCGAATGTTGCAATCGAGGGTCAAAAGTTGCTTTCGTAAGTGTCAAAGATTGCGTTCGTAAGTGTTGAAGGTTGCGTTCGTAAGTGTTGAATGGTGCGCTCGTAAGTGTCGATGGCGAAGGTTGCGTTCGTTAAGTGTCGATAGTTGCGTTTAAAGTGTCGAATGTTGCGTTCCTAAGAGTTGAATGATGTGTTCGTAAGTGTCAATGGTTTCGTTCATAAGTGTTCGTGAGTGTTGAGAAATGCGTTCGTAAGTGTCGAAGGTTGCGTTTTAAGTGTCGAAGGTTTCGTCCGTAAGTATCGATGGTTGCGATCGTAAGTGTCGAAGGTTGCATTCGTAAGTGTCGAAGGATGCTTTCGTAGATGTCGAAAGTTGCGTTCGTAAGTGTCGTAGGTTGCGTTCGTAAGAGTCGAAGGTTGCGTTCGTAAGTGTCGAAAGTTGCGTTTGTAATTGTCGAAGGTTGCGTTCAAGGTGTCGAATGTTGCGTTCTAAGTATGGAGGGTTTCGTTCTAATTGTCCAAGATTGCGTTCGTAAGAGTCAAGGTTGCGTTCGTGAGTGTTGAGAGTTGCGTTCGTAAGTGTCGAAGGTTGCGTTCGTAAATGTCGAAGATTGCATTCGTTAAGTGTCGAAGGTAGCGTTCTAAGTGTCGAAGGTTGCGTTCGTAAGTGTCGAATGATGAGTTCGTAAGTGTCGAAAGTGCGTTCGTAAGAGTCGAAGGTCGTATTCAAGGTGTCGTAGGTTTCGTTCGTAAGTGTCGAAGGTTGCGTTCGTAAGTGTCGAAAGTTGCGTTCGTCAGTTTTCAAGGTTGCGTTCGTAAGTGTCGAAGGTTGCATCGAAATTCTCGAAGACTACGTTTGTAAGTGTCGAAATTTGCGTTCGTAAGTGTCGAAGGTGACTTTTGTAGGTGTCGAAAGTTGCGTTCTAAGTGTCGAAGGTTGCGTTCGTAAGTGTCGAAGGTTGCGTTCGTAAGTGTCGAAGGTTGCGTTCGTAAGTGTCGAAAGTTGCCTTTTTAAGATTTGAAGGTTGCGTTCGTAATTGTCGAAGGTAGCGATCGGAAGTGTCGGAGGTGCGTTCGTGAGTGTTGAAGGTTGCGTTCCTACGTGTCGAAGGTTGCGCTCGTAAGTGTTGAAGGTTGCGTTTGGAAGTATCGAAGGTTGCGTTCGTTAGTGTTGTAGGGTGCGTTCGTAAGTGTCGAAGGTTGCGTTCGTAAGTGTTGAAGGGTGAGTTCGTAAGTGTCAAAGGTTGCATTCGTAAATGTCGATGGATGCTTTCGTAGGTATCGAAAGCTGCGTTGTAAGTGTCGAAGGTTGCGTTCGTAAGTGTCAAAGATTGCGATTATAAGTATTCAAGATTGCGTTCGTAAGTGTCAAAGATTGCATTCGTAAGTGTCGAAGATTGCGTTCGTAAGTGTTGAAGGTTGCATTCGTAAGTGTCGAAGGTTGCATTCGAGAGTATCGAACGCTGCGTTCTAAGTGTCGAAGGTTGGGTTCGTAAGTGTCGAAGGTTGCGTTCGTTAAGTGTCGAAGGATGAGACTGTAAGTGTTCAAGGTTTCTTTCCTCAGTGTCGAAGTATGCGGTCGAAAGTTTCGAACGTTGCGTTCGTCAGTGTCGAAGGGTGCGTTCGTAAGTGTCGATGGGTTCGTTCGTAAGTGTCGAAGGTTGCGTTCGTAAGTGTCGATTGCTTCGTTCGTAAGTGTCGAAGGTTGCGATTGTAAGTGTTCAAGGTTGCTTTCGTCAGTGTCGAAGGTCGCGTTCGTAAGTGTCGAAGATTGTGGTAGTTAGAGTCGAAGGTTGCGTTCATATGTGTCGAAGGTTGCTTTCGTTAAGTGTCGAAGGTTGCGATTGGAAGTGTTCACGGTTGCTTTTGTCAATGTCGAAGAATGCGTTCGTTAGTGTCGAAGGTTGCGTTCGTAAATGTCGAAGGTTGCTTTCGTTAAGTGTCGAAGATTGCGTTCAAAGTGTAGAAGGTTGCGTTCGTAAGTGTCGAATGATGTTTTCGTAAGTGTCGATGGTTTCGTTCATAAGTGTCGAAGGTTGCGATCATCACTGTTCAAGGTGGCGTTCGTAAGTGTCGAAGGTTGCGTTTGTAAGTGTCGAATGTTGCCTTCCTTGCGTTCAAGAAGGGAGCCGGTCTTCCGAGCGACAGCACGCTGGACTTGTGATCCTGTGGTCCCGGGTTCGATCTTGCGCACCGGCGAGAAACAATGGGCAGAGTTTCTTTCACCCTATGCCCCTGTTACCTAGCAGTAAAATAGGTACCTGGGTGTTAGTCAGCTGTCACGGGCTGCTTCCTGGGGGTCGAGGCCTGATCGAGGACCGGGCCGCGGGGACACTAATAGCCCCGAAATCATCTCAAGATAACCTTCCTATGTGTCGAAAGTTGCGTTCGTTTGTGTCGAAAGTTGCGTTGGAAAGTGTCGAAGGTTGCGTTAGTAAGTTTCGATGGTTGCGTTCGTAAGTGTCGAAGATTGCGTTCGTAAGTGTCGAAGATTTCCTTCGTAAGTGTTGAAGATTGCATTCGTAAGTGTCGAAGGTTGCGTCGTTAAGTGTCGAAGGTTGAGATTGAAAGTTTTCAAGGTTGCTTTCGTCAGTGTCGAAGAGTGCGTTCGTAAATGTCGATGGTTTCGTTTGTCAGCGTCGAAGGGAGTGTTCTTAAGTGTCGATGGTTTCGTTCGTAAGTGTTGAAGGTTACGATTGTAAGTGTTCAAGGTTGCTTTCGTCAGTGTCGAAGTGTGCGTTCGTAAGTGTCGAAGGGTTCGTTCGTAAGTGTCGAAAGTTGCGTTCGTAAGTGTCGAAGGTTGCGGTTGTAAGTGTTCAAGGTTGCTTTCATCAGTGTCGAAGGGTGCGTTCGTGAATGTCGAAGGTTGCGTTGGTTAAGTGTCGAAGATTGCGTTCTAAGTGTCGCTCGTTGCGATCGTAAGTGTCGAATGATGTGGTCGTAAGTGCCTATGGTTTCGTTCATAAGTGTCGAAGGTTGCGATCGTCAGTGTTCAAGAAGGCGTTCATAAGTGTCGAGGGTTGTAATCGAGAGTGTCAATAGTTACGTTCGTAAGTATTAAAGATTGCGTTCGTAAGTGTTGAAGATTACATTCGTATGTGTCGAAGGTTGCGTTCGTAGGTGTCGAAGATTGCGTTCGTTAAGTGTCGAATGTTGCGATTGTAAGTGTTTAAGGGTGCTTTCGGCTGTGTCGAAATGTACGTTCGTAAGTGTCGAAGATTGCGTTCGTAAGTGTCGAAGATTGCGTTCGTAAATGTCGAAAGTTGCGTTCGTTAAGTGTCGAAAGTTGCGTTTAAAGTGTCGAATGTTGCGTTCGTAAGTGTCGAATGATGTGTTCGTAAGTGTCAATGGTTTCGTTCATAAGTGTCGAAGGTTGCGACCGTGTGTGTTCAAGGTGGCGTTCGTAAGTGTCGAAAGTTGCGTTCGTAAGAGTCGATGATTGCGTTCGTAAGTGTCGAAAGTTGCGTTCGCAATGGTCGAAGGTTGCGTTCTAG
Organism: Procambarus clarkii; assembly: GCF_040958095.1. Lineage (NCBI taxonomy): Eukaryota > Metazoa > Arthropoda > Malacostraca > Decapoda > Cambaridae > Procambarus > Procambarus clarkii. The sequence goes on from NC_091223.1 coordinate 1,013,120, forward strand.
GTGTCGTAGGCTGCGTTCGTAAGTGTCGAAGGTTGCTATCGTAAGTGTCGAAAGTTGCGTTATAAGTGTCGAAAGTTGCGTTCGTAAGTGTCGAAGGTTGCGTTCGTAAGTGTCGATAGTTGCGTTCGTAAGTGGCGAATGTTGCAATCGAGGGTCAAAAGTTGCTTTCGTAAGTGTCAAAGATTGCGTTCGTAAGTGTTGAAGGTTGCGTTCGTAAGTGTTGAATGGTGCGTTCGTAAGTGTCGATGGCGAAGGTTGCGTTCGTTAAGTGTCGATAGTTGCGTTTAAAGTGTCGAATGTTGCGTTCCTAAGAGTTGAATGATGTGTTCGTAAGTGTCAATGGTTTCGTTCATAAGTGTTCGTGAGTGTTGAGAAATGCGTTCGTAAGTGTCGAAGGTTGCGTTTTAAGTGTCGAAGGTTTCGTCCGTAAGTATCGATGGTTGCGATCGTAAGTGTCGAAGGTTGCATTCGTAAGTGTCGAAGGATGCTTTCGTAGATGTCGAAAGTTGCGTTCGTAAGTGTCGTAGGTTGCGTTCGTAAGAGTCGAAGGTTGCGTTCGTAAGTGTCGAAAGTTGCGTTTGTAATTGTCGAAGGTTGCGTTCAAGGTGTCGAATGTTGCGTTCTAAGTATGGAGGGTTTCGTTCTAATTGTCCAAGATTGCGTTCGTAAGAGTCAAGGTTGCGTTCGTGAGTGTTGAGAGTTGCGTTCGTAAGTGTCGAAGGTTGCGTTCGTAAATGTCGAAGATTGCATTCGTTAAGTGTCGAAGGTTGCGTTCTAAGTGTCGAAGGTTGCGTTCGTAAGTGTCGAATGATGAGTTCGTAAGTGTCGAAAGTGCGTTCGTAAGAGTCGAAGGTCGTATTCTAGGTGTCGTAGGTTTCGTTCGTAAGTGTCGAAGGTTGCGTTCGTAAGTGTCGAAAGTTGCGTTCGTCAGTTTTCAAGGTTGCGTTCGTAAGTGTCGAAGGTTGCATCGAAATTCTCGAAGACTACGTTTGTAAGTGTCGAAATTTGCGTTCGTAAGTGTCGAAGGTGACGTTTGTAGGTGTCGAAAGTTGCGTTCTAAGTGTCGAAGGTTGCGTTCGTAAGTGTCGAAGGTTGCGTTCGTAAGTGTCGAAAGTTGCCTTTTTAAGATTTGAAGGTTGCGTTCGTAATTGTCGAAGGTAGCGATCGGAAGTGTCGGAGGTGCGTTCGTGAGTGTTGAAGGTTGCGTTCCTACGTGTCGAAGGTTGCGCTCGTAAGTGTTGAAGGTTGCGTTTGGAAGTATCGAAGGTTGCGTTCGTTAGTGTTGTAGGGTGCGTTCGTAAGTGTCGAAGGTTGCGTTCGTAAGTGTTGAAGGGTGAGTTCGTAAGTGTCAAAGGTTGCATTCGTAAATGTCGATGGATGCTTTCGTAGGTATCGAAAGCTGCGTTGTAAGTGTCGAAGGTTGCGTTCGTAAGTGTCAAAGATTGCGATTATAAGTATTCAAGATTGCGTTCGTAAGTGTCAAAGATTGCATTCGTAAGTGTCGAAGATTGCGTTCGTAAGTGTTGAAGGTTGCATTCGTAAGTGTCGAAGGTTGCATTCGAGAGTATCGAACGCTGCGTTCTAAGTGTCGAAGGTTGGGTTCGTAAGTGTCGAAGGTTGCGTTCGTTAAGTGTCGAAGGATGAGACTGTAAGTGTTCAAGGTTTCTTTCCTCAGTGTCGAAGTATGCGGTCGAAAGTTTCGAACGTTGCGTTCGTCAGTGTCGAAGGGTGCGTTCGTAAGTGTCGATGGGTTCGTTCGTAAGTGTCGAAGGTTGCGTTCGTAAGTGTCGATTGCTTCGTTCGTAAGTGTCGAAGGTTGCGATTGTAAGTGTTCAAGGTTGCTTTCGTCAGTGTCGAAGGTCGCGTTCGTAAGTGTCGAAGATTGTGGTAGTTAGAGTCGAAGGTTGCGTTCATAAGTGTCGAAGGTTGCTTTCGTTAAGTGTCGAAGGTTGCGATTGGAAGTGTTCACGGTTGCTTTTGTCAATGTCGAAGAATGCGTTCGTTAGTGTCGAAGGTTGCGTTCGTAAATGTCGAAGGTTGCTTTCGTTAAGTGTCGAAGATTGCGTTCAAAGTGTAGAAGGTTGCGTTCGTAAGTGTCGAATGATGTTTTCGTAAGTGTCGATGGTTTCGTTCATAAGTGTCGAAGGTTGCGATCATCACTGTTCAAGGTGGCGTTCGTAAGTGTCGAATGTTGCGTTTGTAAGTGTCGAATGTTGCCGTCCTTGCGTTCAAGAAGGGAGCCGGTCTTCCGAGCGACAGCACGCTGGACTTGTGATCCTGTGGTCCCGGGTTCGTTCATGCGCACCGGCGAGAAACAATGGGCAGAGTTTCTTTCACCCTATGCCCCTGTTACCTAGCAGTAAAATAGGTACCTGGGTGTTAGTCAGCTGTCACGGGCTGCTTCCTGGGGGTCGAGGCCTGATCGAGGACCGGGCCGCGGGGATACTAATAGCCCCGAAATCATCTCAAGATAACCTTCCTATGTGTCGAAAGTTGCGTTCGTTTGTGTCGAAAGTTGCGTTGGAAAGTGTCGAAGGTTGCGTTAGTAAGTTTCGATGGTTGCGTTCGTAATTGTCGAAGATTGCGTTCGTAAGTGTCGAAGATTGCGTTCGTAAGTGTTGAAGATTGCATTCGTAAGTGTCGAAGGTTGCGTCGTTAAGTGTCGAAGGTTGAGATTGAAAGTTTTCAAGGTTGCTTTCGTCAGTGTCGAAGAGTGCGTTCGTAAATGTCGATGGTTTCGTTTGTCAGCGTCGAAGGGAGTGTTCTTAAGTGTCGATGGTTTCGTTCGTAAGTGTTGAAGGTTACGATTGTAAGTGTTCAAGGTTGCTTTCGTCAGTGTCGAAGTGTGCGTTCGTAAGTGTCGAAGGGTTCGTTCGTAAGTGTCGAAAGTTGCGTTCGTAAGTGTCGAAGGTTGCGGTTGTAAGTGTTCAAGGTTGCTTTCGTCAGTGTCGAAGGGTGCGTTCGTGAATGTCGAAGGTTGCGTTGGTTAAGTGTCGAAGATTGCGTTCTAAGTGTCGCTCGTTGCGATCGTAAGTGTCGAATGATGTGGTCGTAAGTGCCTATGGTTTCGTTCATAAGTGTCGAAGGTTGCGATCGTCAGTGTTCAAGAAGGCGTTCATAAGTGTCGAGGGTTGTAATCGAGAGTGTCAATAGTTACGTTCGTAAGTATTAAAGATTGCGTTCGTAAGTGTTGAAGATTACATTCGTATGTGTCGAAGGTTGCGTTCGTAGGTGTCGAAGATTGCGTTCGTTAAGTGTCGAATGTTGCGATTGTAAGTGTTTAAGGGTGCTTTCGGCTGTGTCGAAATGTACGTTCGTAAGTGTCGAAGATTGCGTTCGTAAGTGTCGAAGATTGCGTTCGTAAATGTCGAAAGTTGCGTTCGTTAAGTGTCGAAAGTTGCGTTTAAAGTGTCGAATGTTGCGTTCGTAAGTGTCGAATGATGTGTTCGTAAGTGTCAATGGTTTCGTTCATAAGTGTCGAAGGTTGCGACCGTGTGTGTTCAAGGTGGCGTTCGTAAGTGTCGAAAGTTGCGTTCGTAAGAGTCGATGATTGCGTTCGTAAGTGTCGAAAGTTGCGTTCGCAATGGTCGAAGGTTGCGTTCTAGGTGTCGTAGGCTGCGTTCGTAAGTGTCGAAGGTTGCTATCGTAAGTGTCGAAAGTTGCGTTATAAGTGTCGAAAGTTGCGTTCGTAAGTGTCGATAGTTGCGTTCGTAAGTGTCGAAGGTTGCGTTCGTAAGTGTCGATAGTTGCGTTCGTAAGTGGCGAATGTTGCAATCGAGGGTCAAAAGTTGCTTTCGTAAGTGTCAAAGATTGCGTTCGTAAGTGTTGAAGGTTGCGTTCGTAAGTGTTGAATGGTGCGTTCGTAAGTGTCGATGGCGAAGGTTGCGTTCGTTAAGTGTCGATAGTTGCGTTTAAAGTGTCGAATGTTGCGTTCCTAAGAGTTGAATGATGTGTTCGTAAGTGTCAATGGTTTCGTTCATAAGTGTTCGTGAGTGTTGAGAAATGCGTTCGTAAGTGTCGAAGGTTGCGTTTTAAGTGTCGAAGGTTTCGTCCGTAAGTATCGATGGTTGCGATCGTAAGTGTCGAAGGTTGCATTCGTAAGTGTCGAAGGATGCTTTCGTAGATGTCGAAAGTTGCGTTCGTAAGTGTCGTAGGTTGCGTTCGTAAGAGTCGAAGGTTGCGTTCGTAAGTGTCGAAAGTTGCGTTTGTAATTGTCGAAGGTTGCGTTCAAGGTGTCGAATGTTGCGTTCTAAGTATGGAGGGTTTCGTTCTAATTGTCCAAGATTGCGTTCGTAAGAGTCAAGGTTGCGTTCGTGAGTGTTGAGAGTTGCGTTCGTAAGTGTCAAAGGTTGCGTTCGTAAATGTCGAAGATTGCATTCGTTAAGTGTCGAAGGTTGCGTTCTAAGTGTCGAAGGTTGCGTTCGTAAGTGTCGAATGATGAGTTCGTAAGTGTCGAAAGTGCGTTCGTAAGAGTCGAAGGTCGTATTCTAGGTGTCGTAGGTTTCGTTCGTAAGTGTCGAAGGTTGCGTTCGTAAGTGTCGAAAGTTGCGTTCGTCAGTTTTCAAGGTTGCGTTCGTAAGTGTCGAAGGTTGCATCGAAATTCTCGAAGACTACGTTTGTAAGTGTCGAAATTTGCGTTCGTAAGTGTCGAAGGTGGCGTTTGTAGGTGTCGAAAGTTGCGCTCTAAGTGTCGAAGGTTGCGTTCGTAAGTGTCGTAGGTTGCGTTCGTAAGTGTCGAAGGTTGCGTTCGTAAGTGTCGAAAGTTGCCTTTTTAAGATTTGAAGGTTGCGTTCGTAATTGTCGAAGGTAGCGATCGGAAGTGTCGGAGGTGCGTTCGTGAGAGTTGAAGGTTGCGTTCCTACGTGTCGAAGGTTGCGCTCGTAAGTGTTGAAGGTTGCGTTTGGAAGTATCGAAGGTTGCGTTCGTTAGTGTTGTAGGGTGCGTTCGTAAGTGTCGAAGGTTGCGTTCGTAAGTGTTGAAGGGTGAGTTCGTAAGTGTCAAAGTTTGCATTCGTAAATGTCGATGGATGCTTTCGTAGGTATCGAAAGCTGCGTTGTAAGTGTCGAAGGTTGCGTTCGTAAGTGTCAAAGATTGCGATTATAAGTATTCAAGATTGCGTTCGTAAGTGTCAAAGATTGCATTCGTAAGTGTCGAAGATTGCGTTCGTAAGTGTTGAAGGTTGCATTCGTAAGTGTCGAAGGTTGCATTCGAGAGTATCGAACGCTGCGTTCTAAGTGTCGAAGGTTGGGTTCGTAAGTGTCGAAGGTTGCGTTCGTTAAGTGTCGAAGGATGAGACTGTAAGTGTTCAAGGTTTCTTTCCTCAGTGTCGAAGTATGCGGTCGAAAGTTTCGAACGTTGCGTTCGTCAGTGTCGAAGGGTGCGTTCGTAAGTGTCGATGGGTTCGTTCGTAAGTGTCGAAGGTTGCGTTCGTAAGTGTCGATTGCTTCGTTCGTAAGTGTCGAAGGTTGCGATTGTAAGTGTTCAAGGTTGCTTTCGTCAGTGTCGAAGGTCGCGTTCGTAAGTGTCGAAGATTGTGGTAGTTAGAGTCGAAGGTTGCGTTCGTAAGTGTCGAAGGTTGCTTTCGTTAAGTGTCGAAGGTTGCGATTGGAAGTGTTCACGGTTGCTTTTGTCAATGTCGAAGAATGCGTTCGTTAGTGTCGAAGGTTGCGTTCGTAAATGTCGAAGGTTGCTTTCGTTAAGTGTCGAAGATTGCGTTCAAAGTGTAGAAGGTTGCGTTCGTAAGTGTCGAATGATGTTTTCGTAAGTGTCGATGGTTTCGTTCATAAGTGTCGAAGGTTGCGATCATCACTGTTCAAGGTGGCGTTCGTAAGTGTCGAAGGTTGCGTTTGTAAGTGTCGAATGTTGCCTTCCTTGCGTTCAAGAAGGGAGCCGGTCTTCCGAGCGACAGCACGCTGGACTTGTGATCCTGTGGTCCCGGGTTCGTTCCTGCGCACCGGCGAGAAACAATGGGGCAGAGTTTCTTTCACCCTATGCCCCTGTTACCTAGTAGTAAAATAGGTACCTGGGTGTTAGTCAGCTGTCACGGGCTGCTTCCTGGGGGTCGAGGCCTGATCGAGGACCGGGGCGCGGGGACACTAAAAGCCCCGAAATCATCTCAAGATAACCTTCCTATGTGTCGAAAGTTGCGTTCGTTTGTGTCGAAAGTTGCGTTGGAAAGTGTCGAAGGTTGCGTTAGTAAGTTTCGATGGTTGCGTTCGTAAGTGTCGAAGATTGCGTTCGTAAGTGTCGAAGATTGCGTTCGTAAGTGTTGAAGATTGCATTAGTAAGTGTCGAAGGTTGCGTCGTTAAGTGTCGAAGGTTGAGATTGAAAGTTTTCAAGGTTGCTTTCGTCAGTGTCGAAGAGTGCGTTCGTAAATGTCGATGGTTTCGTTTGTCAGCGTCGAAGGGAGTGTTCTTAAGTGTCGATGGTTTCGTTCGTAAGTGTTGAAGGTTACGATTGTAAGTGTTCAAGGTTGCTTTCGTCAGTGTCGAAGTGTGCGTTCGTTAGTGTCGAAGGGTTCGTTCGTAAGTGTTGAAAGTTGCGTTCGTAAGTGTCGAAGGTTGCGGTTGTAAGTGTTCAAGGTTGCTTTCGTCAGTGTCGAAGGGTGCGTTCGTGAATGTCGAAGGTTGCGTTGGTTAAGTGTCGAAGATTGCGTTCTAAGTGTCGCTCGTTGCGATCGTAAGTGTCGAATGATGTGGTCGTAAGTGCCTATGGTTTCGTTCATAAGTGTCGAAGGTTGTGATCGTCAGTGTTCAAGAAGGCGTTCATAAGTGTCGAGGGTTGTAATCGAGAGTGTCAATAGTTACGTTCGTAAGTATTAAAGATTGCGTTCGTAAGTGTTGAAGATTATATTCGTATGTGTCGAAGGTTGCGTTCGTAGGTGTCGAAGATTGCGTTCGTTAAGTGTCGAATGTTGCGATTGTAAGTGTTCAAGGGTGCTTTCGGCTGTGTCGAAAGGTGCGTTCGTAAGTGTCGAAGATTGCGTTCGTAAGTGTCGAAGATTGCGTTCGTAAATGTCGAAAGTGGCGTTCGTTAAGTGTCGAAAGTTGCGTTTAAAGTGTTGAATGTTGCGTTCGTAAGTGTCGAATGATGTGTTCGTAAGTGTCAATGGTTTCGTTCATAAGTGTCGAAGGTTGCGACCGTCTGTGTTCAAGGTGGCGTTCGTAAGTGTCGAAAGTTGCGTTCGAAAGAGTCGATGATTGCGTTCGTAAGTGTCGAAAGTTGCGTTCGTAATGGTCGAAGGTTGCGTTCTAGGTGTCGTAGGCTGCGTTCGTAAGTGTCGAAGGTTGCTATCGTAAGTGTCGAAAGTTGCGTTATAAGTGTCGAAAGTTGTGTTCGTAAGTGTCGATAGTTTCGTTCGTAAGTGTCGAAGGTTGCGTTCGTAAGTTTCGAAAGTTGCGTTCGTAAGAGTCGAAAGTTGCGTTCGTAAGTGTCGATAGTTGCGTTCGTAAGTGTCGAATGTTGCAATCGAGTGTCAAAAGTTGCTTTCGTAAGTGTCGAAGATTGCGTTCATGAGTGTCGAAGATTGCGTTCGTAAGTGTTGAAGGTTGCGTTCGTAAGTGTTGAATGATGCGTTCGTAAGTGTCGATGGCGAAGGTTGCGTTCGTTAAGTGTCGATAGTTGCGTTTAAAGTGTCGAATGTTGCGTTCGTAAGAGTTGAATGATGTGTTCGTAAGTGTCAATGGTTTCGTTCATAAGTGTTCGTGAGTGTTGAGAAATGCGTTCATAAGTGTCGAAGGTTGCGTTTTAAGTGTCGAAGGTTTCGTCCGTAAGTATCGATGGTTGCGATCGTAAGTGTCGAAGGTTGCCTTCGTAAGTGTCGAAGGATGCTTTCGTAGATGTCGAAAGTTGCGTTCGTAAGTGTCGTAGGTTGCGTTCGTAAGAGTCGAAGGTTGCGTTCGTAAGTGTCGAAAGTTGCGTTTGTAATTGTCGAAGGTTGCGTTCAAGGTGTCGAATGTTGCGTTCTAAGTATGGAGGGTTTCGTTCTAATTGTCCAAGATTGCGTTCGTAAGAGTCAAGGTTGCGTTCGTGAGTGTTGAGAGTTGCGTTCGTAAGTGTCGAAGGTTGCGTTCGTAAATGTCGAAGATTGCATTCGTTAAGTGTCGAAGGTTGCGTTCTAAGTGTCGAAGGTTGCGTTCGTAAGTGTCGAATGATGAGTTCGTAAGTGTCGAAAGGTGCGTTCGTAAGAGTCGAAGGTCGTATTCTAGGTGTCGTAGGTTTCGTTCGTAAGTGTCGAAGGTTGCGTTCGTAAGTGTCGAAAGTTGCGTTCGTCAGTTTTCAAGGTTGCGTTCGTAAGTGTCGAAGGTTGCATCGAAATTCTCGAAGACTACGTTTGTAAGTGTCGAAATTTGCGTTCGTAAGTGTCGAAGGTGGCGTTCGTAGGTGTCGAAAGTTGCGTTCTAAGTGTCGAAGGTTGCGTTCGTAAGTGTCGAAGGTTGCGTTCGTAAGTGTCGAAGGTTGCGTTCGTAAGTGTCGAAAGTTGCCTTTTTAAGATTTGAAGGTTGCGTTCGTAATTGTCGAAGGTAGCGATCGGAAGTGTCGGAGGTGCGTTCGTGAGTGTTGAAGGTTGCGTTCCTACGTGTCGAAGGTTGCGCTCGTAAGTGTTGAAGGTTGCGTTTGGAAGTATCGAAGGTTGCGTTCGTTAGTGTTGTAGGGTGCGTTCGTAAGTGTCGAAGGTTGCGTTCGTAAGTGTTGAAGGGTGAGTTCGTAAGTGTCAAAGGTTGCATTCGTAAATGTCGATGGATGCTTTCGTAGGTATCGAAAGCTGCGTTGTAAGTGTCGAAGGTTGCGTTCGTAAGTGTCAAAGATTGCGATTATAAGTATTCAAGATTGCGTTCGTAAGTGTCAAAGATTGCATTCGTAAGTGTCGAAGATTGCGTTCGTAAGTGTTGAAGGTTGCATTCGTAAGTGTTGAAGGTTGCATTCGAGAGTATCGAACGCTGCGTTCTAAGTGTCGAAGGTTGGGTTCGTAAGTGTCGAAGGTTGCGTTCGTTAAGTGTCGAAGGATGAGACTGTAAGTGTTCAAGGTTTCTTTCCTCAGTGTCGAAGTATGCGGTCGAAAGTTTCGAACGTTGCGTTCCTCAGTGTCGAAGGGTGCGTTCGTAAGTGTCGATGGGTTCGTTCGTAAGTGTCGAAGGTTGCGTTCGTAAGTGTCGGTTGCTTCGTTCGTAAGTGTCGAAGGTTGCGATTGTAAGTGTTCAAGGTTGCTTTCGTCAGTGTCGAAGGTCGCGTTCGTAAGTGTCGAAGATTGTGGTAGTTAGAGTCGAAGGTTGCGTTCAGTAATGTGTCGAAGGTTGCTTTCGTTAAGTGTCGAAGGTTGCGATTGGAAGTGTTCACGGTTGCTTTTGTCAATGTCGAAGAATGCGTTCGTTAGTGTCGAAGGTTGCGTTCGTAAATGTCGAAGGTTGCTTTCGTTAAGTGTCGAAGATTGCGTTCAAAGTGTAGAAGGTTGCGTTCGTAAGTGTCGAATGATGTTTTCGCTAAGTGTCGATGGTTTCGTTCATAAGTGTCGAAGGTTGCGATCATCACTGTTCAAGGTGGCGTTCGTAAGTGTCGAAGGTTGCGTTTGTAAGTGTCGAATGTTGCCTTCCTTGCGTTCAAGAAGGGAGCCGGTCTTCCGAGCGACAGCACGCTGGACTTGTGATTCTGTGGTCCCGGGTTCGATTCCTGCGCACCGGCGAGAAACAATGGGGCAGAGTTTCTTTCACCCTATGCCCCTGTTACCTAGCAGTAAAATAGGTACCTGGGTGTTAGTCAGCTGTCACGGGCTGCTTCCTGGGGGTCGAGGCCTGATCGAGGACCGGGCCGCGGGGACACTAATAGCCCCGAAATCATCTCAAGATAACCTTCCTATGTGTCGAAAGTTGCGTTCGTTTGTGTCGAAAGTTGCGTTGGAAAGTGTCGAAGGTTGCGTTAGTAAGTTTCGATGGTTGCGTTCGTAAGTGTCGAAGATTGCGTTCGTAAGTGTCGAAGATTTCCTTCGTAAGTGTTGAAGATTGCATTCGTAAGTGTCGAAGGTTGCGTCGTTAAGTGTCGAAGGTTGAGATTGAAAGTTTTCAAGGTTGCTTTCGTCAGTGTCGAAGAGTGCGTTCGTAAATGTCGATGGTTTCGTTTGTCAGCGTCGAAGGGAGTGTTCTTAAGTGTCGATGGTTTCGTTCGTAAGTGTTGAAGGTTACGATTGTAAGTGTTCAAGGTTGCTTTCGTCAGTGTCGAAGTGTGCGTTCGTAAGTGTCGAAGGGTTCGTTCGTAAGTGTCGAAAGTTGCGTTCGTAAGTGTCGAAGGTTGCGGTTGTAAGTGTTCAAGGTTGCTTTCATCAGTGTCGAAGGGTGCGTTCGTGAATGTCGAAGGTTGCGTTGGTTAAGTGTCGAAGATTGCGTTCTAAGTGTCGCTCGTTGCGATCGTAAGTGTCGAATGATGTGGTCGTAAGTGCCTATGGTTTCGTTCATAAGTGTCGAAGGTTGCGATCGTCAGTGTTCAAGAAGGCGTTCATAAGTGTCGAGGGTTGTAATCGAGAGTGTCAATAGTTACGTTCGTAAGTATTAAAGATTGCGTTCGTAAGTGTTGAAGATTACATTCGTATGTGTCGAAGGTTGCGTTCGTAGGTGTCGAAGATTGCGTTCGTTAAGTGTCGAATGTTGCGATTGTAAGTGTTTAAGGGTGCTTTCGGCTGTGTCGAAATGTACGTTCGTAAGTGTCGAAGATTGCGTTCGTAAGTGTCGAAGATTGCGTTCGTAAATGTCGAAAGTTGCGTTCGTTAAGTGTCGAAAGTTGCGTTTAAAGTGTCGAATGTTGCGTTCGTAAGTGTCGAATGATGTGTTCGTAAGTGTCAATGGTTTCGTTCATAAGTGTCGAAGGTTGCGACCGTGTGTGTTCAAGGTGGCGTTCGTAAGTGTCGAAAGTTGCGTTCGTAAGAGTCGATGATTGCGTTCGTAAGTGTCGAAAGTTGCGTTCGCAATGGTCGAAGGTTGCGTTCTAGGTGTCGTAGGCTGCGTTCGTAAGTGTCGAAGGTTGCTATCGTAAGTGTCGAAAGTTGCGTTATAAGTGTCGAAAGTTGCGTTCGTAAGTGTCGAAGGTTGCGTTCGTAAGTGTCGATAGTTGCGTTCGTAAGTGGCGAATGTTGCAATCGAGGGTCAAAAGTTGCTTTCGTAAGTGTCAAAGATTGCGTTCGTAAGTGTTGAAGGTTGCGTTCGTAAGTGTTGAATGGTGCGTTCGTAAGTGTCGATGGCGAAGGTTGCGTTCGTTAAGTGTCGATAGTTGCGTTTAAAGTGTCGAATGTTGCGTTCCTAAGAGTTGAATGATGTGTTCGTAAGTGTCAATGGTTTCGTTCATAAGTGTTCGTGAGTGTTGAGAAATGCGTTCGTAAGTGTCGAAGGTTGCGTTTTAAGTGTCGAAGGTTTCGTCCGTAAGTATCGATGGTTGCGATCGTAAGTGTCGAAGGTTGCATTCGTAAGTGTCGAAGGATGCTTTCGTAGATGTCGAAAGTTGCGTTCGTAAGTGTCGTAGGTTGCGTTCGTAAGAGTCGAAGGTTGCGTTCGTAAGTGTCGAAAGTTGCGTTTGTAATTGTCGAAGGTTGCGTTCAAGGTGTCGAATGTTGCGTTCTAAGTATGGAGGGTTTCGTTCTAATTGTCCAAGATTGCGTTCGTAAGAGTCAAGGTTGCGTTCGTGAGTGTTGAGAGTTGCGTTCGTAAGTGTCGAAGGTTGCGTTCGTAAATGTCGAAGATTGCATTCGTTAAGTGTCGAAGGTTGCGTTCTAAGTGTCGAAGGTTGCGTTCGTAAGTGTCGAATGATGAGTTCGTAAGTGTCGAAAGTGCGTTCGTAAGAGTCGAAGGTCGTATTCTAGGTGTCGTAGGTTTCGTTCGTAAGTGTCGAAGGTTGCGTTCGTAAGTGTCGAAAGTTGCGTTCGTCAGTTTTCAAGGTTGCGTTCGTAAGTGTCGAAGGTTGCATCGAAATTCTCGAAGACTACGTTTGTAAGTGTCGAAATTTGCGTTCGTAAGTGTCGAAGGTGACGTTTGTAGGTGTCGAAAGTTGCGTTCTAAGTGTCGAAGGTTGCGTTCGTAAGTGTCGAAGGTTGCGTTCGTAAGTGTCGAAAGTTGCCTTTTTAAGATTTGAAGGTTGCGTTCGTAATTGTCGAAGGTAGCGATCGGAAGTGTCGGAGGTGCGTTCGTGAGTGTTGAAGGTTGCGTTCCTACGTGTCGAAGGTTGCGCTCGTAAGTGTTGAAGGTTGCGTTTGGAAGTATCGAAGGTTGCGTTCGTTAGTGTTGTAGGGTGCGTTCGTAAGTGTCGAAGGTTGCGTTCGTAAGTGTTGAAGGGTGAGTTCGTAAGTGTCAAAGGTTGCATTCGTAAATGTCGATGGATGCTTTCGTAGGTATCGAAAGCTGCGTTGTAAGTGTCGAAGGTTGCGTTCGTAAGTGTCAAAGATTGCGATTATAAGTATTCAAGATTGCGTTCGTAAGTGTCAAAGATTGCATTCGTAAGTGTCGAAGATTGCGTTCGTAAGTGTTGAAGGTTGCATTCGTAAGTGTCGAAGGTTGCATTCGAGAGTATCGAACGCTGCGTTCTAAGTGTCGAAGGTTGGGTTCGTAAGTGTCGAAGGTTGCGTTCGTTAAGTGTCGAAGGATGAGACTGTAAGTGTTCAAGGTTTCTTTCCTCAGTGTCGAAGTATGCGGTCGAAAGTTTCGAACGTTGCGTTCGTCAGTGTCGAAGGGTGCGTTCGTAAGTGTCGATGGGTTCGTTCGTAAGTGTCGAAGGTTGCGTTCGTAAGTGTCGATTGCTTCGTTCGTAAGTGTCGAAGGTTGCGATTGTAAGTGTTCAAGGTTGCTTTCGTCAGTGTCGAAGGTCGCGTTCGTAAGTGTCGAAGATTGTGGTAGTTAGAGTCGAAGGTTGCGTTCATAAGTGTCGAAGGTTGCTTTCGTTAAGTGTCGAAGGTTGCGATTGGAAGTGTTCACGGTTGCTTTTGTCAATGTCGAAGAATGCGTTCGTTAGTGTCGAAGGTTGCGTTCGTAAATGTCGAAGGTTGCTTTCGTTAAGTGTCGAAGATTGCGTTCAAAGTGTAGAAGGTTGCGTTCGTAAGTGTCGAATGATGTTTTCGTAAGTGTCGATGGTTTCGTTCATAAGTGTCGAAGGTTGCGATCATCACTGTTCAAGGTGGCGTTCGTAAGTGTCGAATGTTGCGTTTGTAAGTGTCGAATGTTGCCGTCCTTGCGTTCAAGAAGGGAGCCGGTCTTCCGAGCGACAGCACGCTGGACTTGTGATCCTGTGGTCCCGGGTTCGTTCATGCGCACCGGCGAGAAACAATGGGCAGAGTTTCTTTCACCCTATGCCCCTGTTACCTAGCAGTAAAATAGGTACCTGGGTGTTAGTCAGCTGTCACGGGCTGCTTCCTGGGGGTCGAGGCCTGATCGAGGACCGGGCCGCGGGGATACTAATAGCCCCGAAATCATCTCAAGATAACCTTCCTATGTGTCGAAAGTTGCGTTCGTTTGTGTCGAAAGTTGCGTTGGAAAGTGTCGAAGGTTGCGTTAGTAAGTTTCGATGGTTGCGTTCGTAATTGTCGAAGATTGCGTTCGTAAGTGTCGAAGATTGCGTTCGTAAGTGTTGAAGATTGCATTCGTAAGTGTCGAAGGTTGCGTCGTTAAGTGTCGAAGGTTGAGATTGAAAGTTTTCAAGGTTGCTTTCGTCAGTGTCGAAGAGTGCGTTCGTAAATGTCGATGGTTTCGTTTGTCAGCGTCGAAGGGAGTGTTCTTAAGTGTCGATGGTTTCGTTCGTAAGTGTTGAAGGTTACGATTGTAAGTGTTCAAGGTTGCTTTCGTCAGTGTCGAAGTGTGCGTTCGTAAGTGTCGAAGGGTTCGTTCGTAAGTGTCGAAAGTTGCGTTCGTAAGTGTCGAAGGTTGCGGTTGTAAGTGTTCAAGGTTGCTTTCGTCAGTGTCGAAGGGTGCGTTCGTGAATGTCGAAGGTTGCGTTGGTTAAGTGTCGAAGATTGCGTTCTAAGTGTCGCTCGTTGCGATCGTAAGTGTCGAATGATGTGGTCGTAAGTGCCTATGGTTTCGTTCATAAGTGTCGAAGGTTGCGATCGTCAGTGTTCAAGAAGGCGTTCATAAGTGTCGAGGGTTGTAATCGAGAGTGTCAATAGTTACGTTCGTAAGTATTAAAGATTGCGTTCGTAAGTGTTGAAGATTACATTCGTATGTGTCGAAGGTTGCGTTCGTAGGTGTCGAAGATTGCGTTCGTTAAGTGTCGAATGTTGCGATTGTAAGTGTTTAAGGGTGCTTTCGGCTGTGTCGAAATGTACGTTCGTAAGTGTCGAAGATTGCGTTCGTAAGTGTCGAAGATTGCGTTCGTAAATGTCGAAAGTTGCGTTCGTTAAGTGTCGAAAGTTGCGTTTAAAGTGTCGAATGTTGCGTTCGTAAGTGTCGAATGATGTGTTCGTAAGTGTCAATGGTTTCGTTCATAAGTGTCGAAGGTTGCGACCGTGTGTGTTCAAGGTGGCGTTCGTAAGTGTCGAAAGTTGCGTTCGTAAGAGTCGATGATTGCGTTCGTAAGTGTCGAAAGTTGCGTTCGCAATGGTCGAAGGTTGCGTTCTAGGTGTCGTAGGCTGCGTTCGTAAGTGTCGAAGGTTGCTATCGTAAGTGTCGAAAGTTGCGTTATAAGTGTCGAAAGTTGCGTTCGTAAGTGTCGATAGTTGCGTTCGTAAGTGTCGAAGGTTGCGTTCGTAAGTGTCGATAGTTGCGTTCGTAAGTGGCGAATGTTGCAATCGAGGGTCAAAAGTTGCTTTCGTAAGTGTCAAAGATTGCGTTCGTAAGTGTTGAAGGTTGCGTTCGTAAGTGTTGAATGGTGCGTTCGTAAGTGTCGATGGCGAAGGTTGCGTTCGTTAAGTGTCGATAGTTGCGTTTAAAGTGTCGAATGTTGCGTTCCTAAGAGTTGAATGATGTGTTCGTAAGTGTCAATGGTTTCGTTCATAAGTGTTCGTGAGTGTTGAGAAATGCGTTCGTAAGTGTCGAAGGTTGCGTTTTAAGTGTCGAAGGTTTCGTCCGTAAGTATCGATGGTTGCGATCGTAAGTGTCGAAGGTTGCATTCGTAAGTGTCGAAGGATGCTTTCGTAGATGTCGAAAGTTGCGTTCGTAAGTGTCGTAGGTTGCGTTCGTAAGAGTCGAAGGTTGCGTTCGTAAGTGTCGAAAGTTGCGTTTGTAATTGTCGAAGGTTGCGTTCAAGGTGTCGAATGTTGCGTTCTAAGTATGGAGGGTTTCGTTCTAATTGTCCAAGATTGCGTTCGTAAGAGTCAAGGTTGCGTTCGTGAGTGTTGAGAGTTGCGTTCGTAAGTGTCAAAGGTTGCGTTCGTAAATGTCGAAGATTGCATTCGTTAAGTGTCGAAGGTTGCGTTCTAAGTGTCGAAGGTTGCGTTCGTAAGTGTCGAATGATGAGTTCGTAAGTGTCGAAAGTGCGTTCGTAAGAGTCGAAGGTCGTATTCTAGGTGTCGTAGGTTTCGTTCGTAAGTGTCGAAGGTTGCGTTCGTAAGTGTCGAAAGTTGCGTTCGTCAGTTTTCAAGGTTGCGTTCGTAAGTGTCGAAGGTTGCATCGAAATTCTCGAAGACTACGTTTGTAAGTGTCGAAATTTGCGTTCGTAAGTGTCGAAGGTGGCGTTTGTAGGTGTCGAAAGTTGCGCTCTAAGTGTCGAAGGTTGCGTTCGTAAGTGTCGTAGGTTGCGTTCGTAAGTGTCGAAGGTTGCGTTCGTAAGTGTCGAAAGTTGCCTTTTTAAGATTTGAAGGTTGCGTTCGTAATTGTCGAAGGTAGCGATCGGAAGTGTCGGAGGTGCGTTCGTGAGAGTTGAAGGTTGCGTTCCTACGTGTCGAAGGTTGCGCTCGTAAGTGTTGAAGGTTGCGTTTGGAAGTATCGAAGGTTGCGTTCGTTAGTGTTGTAGGGTGCGTTCGTAAGTGTCGAAGGTTGCGTTCGTAAGTGTTGAAGGGTGAGTTCGTAAGTGTCAAAGTTTGCATTCGTAAATGTCGATGGATGCTTTCGTAGGTATCGAAAGCTGCGTTGTAAGTGTCGAAGGTTGCGTTCGTAAGTGTCAAAGATTGCGATTATAAGTATTCAAGATTGCGTTCGTAAGTGTCAAAGATTGCATTCGTAAGTGTCGAAGATTGCGTTCGTAAGTGTTGAAGGTTGCATTCGTAAGTGTCGAAGGTTGCATTCGAGAGTATCGAACGCTGCGTTCTAAGTGTCGAAGGTTGGGTTCGTAAGTGTCGAAGGTTGCGTTCGTTAAGTGTCGAAGGATGAGACTGTAAGTGTTCAAGGTTTCTTTCCTCAGTGTCGAAGTATGCGGTCGAAAGTTTCGAACGTTGCGTTCGTCAGTGTCGAAGGGTGCGTTCGTAAGTGTCGATGGGTTCGTTCGTAAGTGTCGAAGGTTGCGTTCGTAAGTGTCGATTGCTTCGTTCGTAAGTGTCGAAGGTTGCGATTGTAAGTGTTCAAGGTTGCTTTCGTCAGTGTCGAAGGTCGCGTTCGTAAGTGTCGAAGATTGTGGTAGTTAGAGTCGAAGGTTGCGTTCGTAAGTGTCGAAGGTTGCTTTCGTTAAGTGTCGAAGGTTGCGATTGGAAGTGTTCACGGTTGCTTTTGTCAATGTCGAAGAATGCGTTCGTTAGTGTCGAAGGTTGCGTTCGTAAATGTCGAAGGTTGCTTTCGTTAAGTGTCGAAGATTGCGTTCAAAGTGTAGAAGGTTGCGTTCGTAAGTGTCGAATGATGTTTTCGTAAGTGTCGATGGTTTCGTTCATAAGTGTCGAAGGTTGCGATCATCACTGTTCAAGGTGGCGTTCGTAAGTGTCGAAGGTTGCGTTTGTAAGTGTCGAATGTTGCCTTCCTTGCGTTCAAGAAGGGAGCCGGTCTTCCGAGCGACAGCACGCTGGACTTGTGATCCTGTGGTCCCGGGTTCGTTCCTGCGCACCGGCGAGAAACAATGGGGCAGAGTTTCTTTCACCCTATGCCCCTGTTACCTAGTAGTAAAATAGGTACCTGGGTGTTAGTCAGCTGTCACGGGCTGCTTCCTGGGGGTCGAGGCCTGATCGAGGACCGGGGCGCGGGGACACTAAAAGCCCCGAAATCATCTCAAGATAACCTTCCTATGTGTCGAAAGTTGCGTTCGTTTGTGTCGAAAGTTGCGTTGGAAAGTGTCGAAGGTTGCGTTAGTAAGTTTCGATGGTTGCGTTCGTAAGTGTCGAAGATTGCGTTCGTAAGTGTCGAAGATTGCGTTCGTAAGTGTTGAAGATTGCATTAGTAAGTGTCGAAGGTTGCGTCGTTAAGTGTCGAAGGTTGAGATTGAAAGTTTTCAAGGTTGCTTTCGTCAGTGTCGAAGAGTGCGTTCGTAAATGTCGATGGTTTCGTTTGTCAGCGTCGAAGGGAGTGTTCTTAAGTGTCGATGGTTTCGTTCGTAAGTGTTGAAGGTTACGATTGTAAGTGTTCAAGGTTGCTTTCGTCAGTGTCGAAGTGTGCGTTCGTTAGTGTCGAAGGGTTCGTTCGTAAGTGTTGAAAGTTGCGTTCGTAAGTGTCGAAGGTTGCGGTTGTAAGTGTTCAAGGTTGCTTTCGTCAGTGTCGAAGGGTGCGTTCGTGAATGTCGAAGGTTGCGTTGGTTAAGTGTCGAAGATTGCGTTCTAAGTGTCGCTCGTTGCGATCGTAAGTGTCGAATGATGTGGTCGTAAGTGCCTATGGTTTCGTTCATAAGTGTCGAAGGTTGTGATCGTCAGTGTTCAAGAAGGCGTTCATAAGTGTCGAGGGTTGTAATCGAGAGTGTCAATAGTTACGTTCGTAAGTATTAAAGATTGCGTTCGTAAGTGTTGAAGATTATATTCGTATGTGTCGAAGGTTGCGTTCGTAGGTGTCGAAGATTGCGTTCGTTAAGTGTCGAATGTTGCGATTGTAAGTGTTCAAGGGTGCTTTCGGCTGTGTCGAAAGGTGCGTTCGTAAGTGTCGAAGATTGCGTTCGTAAGTGTCGAAGATTGCGTTCGTAAATGTCGAAAGTGGCGTTCGTTAAGTGTCGAAAGTTGCGTTTAAAGTGTTGAATGTTGCGTTCGTAAGTGTCGAATGATGTGTTCGTAAGTGTCAATGGTTTCGTTCATAAGTGTCGAAGGTTGCGACCGTCTGTGTTCAAGGTGGCGTTCGTAAGTGTCGAAAGTTGCGTTCGAAAGAGTCGATGATTGCGTTCGTAAGTGTCGAAAGTTGCGTTCGTAATGGTCGAAGGTTGCGTTCTAGGTGTCGTAGGCTGCGTTCGTAAGTGTCGAAGGTTGCTATCGTAAGTGTCGAAAGTTGCGTTATAAGTGTCGAAAGTTGTGTTCGTAAGTGTCGATAGTTTCGTTCGTAAGTGTCGAAGGTTGCGTTCGTAAGTTTCGAAAGTTGCGTTCGTAAGAGTCGAAAGTTGCGTTCGTAAGTGTCGATAGTTGCGTTCGTAAGTGTCGAATGTTGCAATCGAGTGTCAAAAGTTGCTTTCGTAAGTGTCGAAGATTGCGTTCATGAGTGTCGAAGATTGCGTTCGTAAGTGTTGAAGGTTGCGTTCGTAAGTGTTGAATGATGCGTTCGTAAGTGTCGATGGCGAAGGTTGCGTTCGTTAAGTGTCGATAGTTGCGTTTAAAGTGTCGAATGTTGCGTTCGTAAGAGTTGAATGATGTGTTCGTAAGTGTCAATGGTTTCGTTCATAAGTGTTCGTGAGTGTTGAGAAATGCGTTCATAAGTGTCGAAGGTTGCGTTTTAAGTGTCGAAGGTTTCGTCCGTAAGTATCGATGGTTGCGATCGTAAGTGTCGAAGGTTGCCTTCGTAAGTGTCGAAGGATGCTTTCGTAGATGTCGAAAGTTGCGTTCGTAAGTGTCGTAGGTTGCGTTCGTAAGAGTCGAAGGTTGCGTTCGTAAGTGTCGAAAGTTGCGTTTGTAATTGTCGAAGGTTGCGTTCAAGGTGTCGAATGTTGCGTTCTAAGTATGGAGGGTTTCGTTCTAATTGTCCAAGATTGCGTTCGTAAGAGTCAAGGTTGCGTTCGTGAGTGTTGAGAGTTGCGTTCGTAAGTGTCGAAGGTTGCGTTCGTAAATGTCGAAGATTGCATTCGTTAAGTGTCGAAGGTTGCGTTCTAAGTGTCGAAGGTTGCGTTCGTAAGTGTCGAATGATGAGTTCGTAAGTGTCGAAAGGTGCGTTCGTAAGAGTCGAAGGTCGTATTCTAGGTGTCGTAGGTTTCGTTCGTAAGTGTCGAAGGTTGCGTTCGTAAGTGTCGAAAGTTGCGTTCGTCAGTTTTCAAGGTTGCGTTCGTAAGTGTCGAAGGTTGCATCGAAATTCTCGAAGACTACGTTTGTAAGTGTCGAAATTTGCGTTCGTAAGTGTCGAAGGTGGCGTTCGTAGGTGTCGAAAGTTGCGTTCTAAGTGTCGAAGGTTGCGTTCGTAAGTGTCGAAGGTTGCGTTCGTAAGTGTCGAAGGTTGCGTTCGTAAGTGTCGAAAGTTGCCTTTTTAAGATTTGAAGGTTGCGTTCGTAATTGTCGAAGGTAGCGATCGGAAGTGTCGGAGGTGCGTTCGTGAGTGTTGAAGGTTGCGTTCCTACGTGTCGAAGGTTGCGCTCGTAAGTGTTGAAGGTTGCGTTTGGAAGTATCGAAGGTTGCGTTCGTTAGTGTTGTAGGGTGCGTTCGTAAGTGTCGAAGGTTGCGTTCGTAAGTGTTGAAGGGTGAGTTCGTAAGTGTCAAAGGTTGCATTCGTAAATGTCGATGGATGCTTTCGTAGGTATCGAAAGCTGCGTTGTAAGTGTCGAAGGTTGCGTTCGTAAGTGTCAAAGATTGCGATTATAAGTATTCAAGATTGCGTTCGTAAGTGTCAAAGATTGCATTCGTAAGTGTCGAAGATTGCGTTCGTAAGTGTTGAAGGTTGCATTCGTAAGTGTTGAAGGTTGCATTCGAGAGTATCGAACGCTGCGTTCTAAGTGTCGAAGGTTGGGTTCGTAAGTGTCGAAGGTTGCGTTCGTTAAGTGTCGAAGGATGAGACTGTAAGTGTTCAAGGTTTCTTTCCTCAGTGTCGAAGTATGCGGTCGAAAGTTTCGAACGTTGCGTTCCTCAGTGTCGAAGGGTGCGTTCGTAAGTGTCGATGGGTTCGTTCGTAAGTGTCGAAGGTTGCGTTCGTAAGTGTCGGTTGCTTCGTTCGTAAGTGTCGAAGGTTGCGATTGTAAGTGTTCAAGGTTGCTTTCGTCAGTGTCGAAGGTCGCGTTCGTAAGTGTCGAAGATTGTGGTAGTTAGAGTCGAAGGTTGCGTTCGTAAGTGTCGAAGGTTGCTTTCGTTAAGTGTCGAAGGTTGCGATTGGAAGTGTTCACGGTTGCTTTTGTCAATGTCGAAGAATGCGTTCGTTAGTGTCGAAGGTTGCGTTCGTAAATGTCGAAGGTTGCTTTCGTTAAGTGTCGAAGATTGCGTTCAAAGTGTAGAAGGTTGCGTTCGTAAGTGTCGAATGATGTTTTCGCAAGTGTCGATGGTTTCGTTCATAAGTGTCGAAGGTTGCGATCATCACTGTTCAAGGTGGCGTTCGTAAGTGTCGAAGGTTGCGTTTGTAAGTGTCGAATGTTGCCTTCCTTGCGTTCAAGAAGGGAGCCGGTCTTCCGAGCGACAGCACGCTGGACTTGTGATTCTGTGGTCCCGGGTTCGTTCCTGCGCACCGGCGAGAAACAATGGGGCAGAGTTTCTTTCACCCTATGCCCCTGTTACCTAGCAGTAAAATAGGTACCTGGGTGTTAGTCAGCTGTCACGGGCTGCTTCCTGGGGGTCGAGGCCTGATCGAGGACCGGGCCGCGGGGACACTAAAAGCCCCGAAATCATCTCAAGATAACCTTCCTATGTGTCGAAAGTTGCGTTCGTTTGTGTCGAAAGTTGCGTTGGAAAGTGTCGAAGGTTGCGTTAGTAAGTTTCGATGGTTGCGTTCGTAAATGTCGAAGATTGCGTTAGTGTCGAAGGTTGCGTTCGTAAGTGTCGAGGGTTGCGTTCATAAGTGATGAAGGGTGAGTTCGTAAGTATCGAAGGTTGCGTTCGTAAGTGTCGAAGGTTGCATTCGTAAGTGTCGAAGGATGCTTTCGGAAATACCGAATGCTGGGTTCTAAGTGTCGAAGTTTGCGTTCGTAAGACTCGAAGGTTGTGTTCGTAAGAATCGAAGGTTGCGTTCGTAAGTGTCGAATGATGCGTTCGTAAGTGTCGAATGTTGCGTTCGTAAGTGTCGAAGGTTACGTTGATAAGTGTTGAAGCTTGCGTTCGTAAGTGTCGAAAGTTGCGTTCGTAAGTGTCGAAAGTTGCCTTCGAAAGTGTCGAAGATTGCGTTCTTAAGTGTCGAACGTTGCATTTAGAAGTATCGAAGGTTGCGTTCGTTAGTGTTAAAGGGTGCGTTCGTAAGTGTCGAATGTTGCGTTCGTAAGTGTCGAAAGTTGCGTTTGTTAATGTCATAGGTTCCATTCGTAAGAGTCGCAGATTTTGTTCGTAAATGTCGAAGGATACATTCGTAAGTGTCGAAAGTTGTGTTCTAAAATCGAAAGTTGCGTTCGTAAGTGTCGAACACTACGTTCGTAAGTGTTGAAGATTGCGTTCGTAAGTGTCGAAGGTTGCAATTGTAAGTGTCGAGGAATGCTTTCGTAAGTGTCGAAAGTTGCGTTCTTCAGTTTTCAAGGTTGCGTTCGTAAGTGTCGAAGGTTGCAATCGAAATTCTCAAAGACTACGTTCGTAAGTGTCGAAATTTGCGTTCGTAAGTGTCGAAGGTGGCGTTCGTAAGTGTCGAAAGTTGCGTTCTAAGTTTCGAAGGTTGCGTTCGTAAGTGTCGAAGAATGCTTTCGTAAGTGTCGAAAGTTGTGTTTTAAGTGTCGAAATTTCCGTTCGTAAGTGTCGAAGGTTGCGTTCGTAAGTTTCGAAGGTTACGTTCGTAAGTGTGGAAAGTTGCGTTCGTAAGTGTCGAAGTTTGCGTTCGTAAGGGTCGAAGGTTTCGTTCGTAGTAGTTGAAGCCTGCGTTCTTATGAGTCGAAAGCTGCGTTCGTAAGAGTCGAAGGTGCCGTTCGTAAATGTCGATGGTTGCGTTCGTAAGTGTCGAAAGTTGCGTTTGTAAATGTCGAAGGTTGCGTTCGTAAGGGTCAAAAGATTCGGTCGTGAGTGTCGAAGGTTGCATTCGTAAGTGTCGAAGGATGCTTTCCTAGGTATCGAAAGCTGCTTTCTAAGTGTCGAAAGTTGCGTTCGTAAGAATCGAAGGCTGCGTTCGTAAGTGTCGAATGATGCGTTCGTAAGTGTCGAATATTGCGTTCGTAAGTGTCGAAGGTTTCGTTCGTAATAGTTGAAGCTTGTGTTCGTAAGTATCGAAGGTTGCGTTCGTAAGTGTCAAAAGTTGCGTTCGTAAGAATCGAGGGATGCGTTCGTAAGTTTCGAATGTGACGTTCTATGTGTCGAAGCTTGCGTTTGTAAGTGTCGAAGACTACGTTTGTAAGTGATGAAGGTTGCGTTCGCAAGTGTCGAAGGTTGCAATCAAAATTCTCGAAGACTACGTTCGTAAGTGTCGAAGTTTGCGTTCGTAAGAGTCGAAGGTTGCGTTTGTAAGTGTCGAAAGTTGCGTTCTAAGTGTCGAAGGTTGCGTTCGTAAGTGTCGAAGAATGCTTTCGTAAGTGTCGAAAGTTGTGTTTTAAGTGTCGAAATTTGGGTTCGTAAGTATCAAAGATTGCGTTAGTAAGTGTCGAAGGATGGGGTCGTAAGTGTCGAAGGTTTCGTCTGTAAGATTAAAAGGTTGCGTTCGTAAATGTCGAGGGGAAGCGATCGGAAGTGTCTTAGGTTTCGTTCGTGAGTGTTTAAGGGTGCGTTCGTAAGTGTCGAAGGTTGCGTTCGTAAGTGTTGAAGGGTTAGTTCGTAGGTGTCGAAGGTTGCGTTCGTAAGTTTCGAATGTTGCGTTCGTACGTGTCGATGAATGCTTTTGTAAGTGTCGAAAGTTGTGTTTTAAGTGTCGAAATTTGCGTTCGTAAGTCTAGAAGGTTGCGTTCGTAAGTGTCGAACTTTGCGTTCGTAAGTGTCGAAGGTTGCGTTCGTAAGTGTCAAAGGATGCGGTCGTAAGTGTCGAAGGTTGCGTTTGTAAGATTAAGACGTTGCGTTCCTAAGTGTCGATGGTTGCGTTCGTTAGAGTTGAAGGGTGCGTTCGTAAGTGTCGAAGGTTGCGTTCGTAAGTGTCGATGGGTGCATTCGTAAGTGTCGATGGATGATTTCTTAGGGATCGAAAGCTGCGTTGTAAGTGTCGAAGGTTGCGTTCGTAAGAATCGAAGTTTGCGTTCGTAAGTGTCTATTGATGCGTTCGTAAGTGTTGAATGTGGCGTTCGTAAGTGTCGAAGGTTACGTTCGTATGTGTCGAAGGTTGCATTCGTAAGTGTCGAATATTGCGTTCGTAAGATTCGAAGGTTACGTTCGTTAATATCGAAAAAATTTCGAAAGTTTTCGAGTTTGCGTTCATAAGTGTTCGATGTTGTGTTCGTAAGTGTCGAAGGTTGCGTTCGTAAGTGTCAAAGGTTGCTTTTGTGACCAAATTTGCGTTCGTTAGTGTCGAAGGATGATTTCGTAAGTGTCGAAAGTGGCGTTCTAAGTCTCTAAGGTTGCGTACGTAAGTCTCTACGGTTGCGTTCGTAAGTTTCTTAGGTTGCGTTCGTAAGAGTCGAAGGTTGCGTTCGTAAGTGTCGAAAGTTGCGTTTGTAATTGTCGAATATTGCGTTCTAAGTGTCCAAGATTGCGTTCATAAGAGTCGAAGGTTGCGTTCGTGAGTGCTGAGAAATGCGTTCGTAGGTGTCGAAGGTTGCGTTTTAAGTGCAGAAGGTTTCGTCCGTAAATGTCGATGGTTGCGTTCGTAAGTGTCGAAGGTTGCATTCGTAAGTGTCGAAGGATTCTTTCGTAGATGTCGAAAGTTGCGTTCGTCAGTGTCGAAGGTTGCGTTCCTAAGAATCGAAGGTTGGGTTCGTAAGTGTTGAATGTTGCGTTCGTAAGTGTCGACGGTTACGTTCGTCAGTGTCGAAGATTCCGTTCGTAAGTGTCAAGACTTGCTTTCGTAAGTGTCGAAAGTTACGGTGTAAGTGTCGAAGGTTGCGTTCGTAAGTGTCGAGGGTTGCGTTTATAAGTGATGAAGGGTGAGTTCGTAAGTATCGAAGGTTGCGTTCGTAAGTATCGAAGGTTGCATTCGTAAGTGTCGAAGGATGCTTTCGTAGGTACCGAATGCTGGGTTCTAAGTGTCGAAGTTTGCGTTCGTAAGAATCAAAGGTTGTGTTCGTAAGAATCGAAGGTTGCGTTCGTAAGTGTCGAATGATGCGTTCGTAAGTGTCGAATGTTGCGTTCGTAAGTGTCGAAGGTTACGTTCGTAAGTGTCGAATATTGCGTTCGTTAGTGTCGAAGGTTGCTTTCGTAAGTGTCGAAGGATGCTTTCGTTAGTGTTGAAAGTTGTGTTATAAGTGTCGAAGGTTGCGTTCGTAAGTGTCGAAGGTTGCATTCGTGAGTGTTGAGAGTGGCGTTCGTAAGTGTCGAAGGTTGCGTTCGTAAGTGTCGAATGTTCCGTTCTTAAGTGTCGAACGTTTCGTTTTAAGTGTCGAAGGTTTCGTTCGTAAGGGTCGAAGGTTATGTTCTAAGTGTCGAAGTTTGCGTTCGTAAAGGTCGAAAGCTGCGTTCGTAAGTGTCGAAGGCTGCGTTCGTAGTAGTCGAAGGCTGCGTTCGTAGGAGTCGAAGGTTCCGTTCGTAAGTGTCGACGGGTACGTTCGTAAGTGTCGAAAGTGGCGTTTTAAGTGTCGAAAGTTGCGTTCGTAAGTGTCGAAAGTTGCCTTCGAAAGTGTCGAAGATTGCGTTCTTAATTGTCGAATGTTGCGTTTAGAAGTATTGGTTGTAGGTTGTAGTATTAGAAGTAGGTTGCGTTCGTTAGTGTTAACGGGTACGTTCGTAAGTGTCGAATGTTGCGTTTGTAAGTGTCGAATGTTGCGTTTGTAAGTGTCGAAAGTTGCGTTTGTTAGTGTCGTAGGTTCCGTTCGTAAGAGTCGAAGATTTTGTTCGTAAATGTCGAAGGATACATTCGTAAGTGTCGAAAGTTGTGTTCTAAAATCGAAAGTTGCGTTCGTAAGTGTCGAACACTACGTTCGTAAGTGTTGAAGATTGCGTTCGTAAGTGTCGAAGGTTGCAATTGTAAGTGTCGAGGAATGCTTTCGTAAGTGTCGAAAGTTGCGTTCTTCAGTTTTCAAGGTTGCGTTCGTAAGTGTCGAAGGTTGCAATCGAAATTCTCAAAGACTACGTTCGTAAGTGTCGAAATTTGCGTTCGTAAGTGTCGAAGGTGGCGTTCGTAAGTGTCGAAAGTTGTGTTTAAGTGTCGAAATTTCCGTTCGTAAGTGTCGAAGGTTGCGTTCGTAAGTTTCGAAGGTTGCGTTCGTAAGTGTCGAAAGTTGCGTTCGTAAGTGTCGAAGGCTGCGTTCGTAAGTGTCAAAGGATGCGGTTGTAAGTGTCGAAGGTTGCCTTTTTAAGATTATAAGGTTGCGTTCGTAATTGTCGAAGGTAACGATCAGAAGTGTCGGAGGTTGCGTTCGTGAGTGTTGAAGGTTGCATTCCTAAGTTTCGAAGGTTGCGTTCGTAAGTGTCGAAGGTTGCGTTCGTAAGTGTTGAAGGGTGAGTTCGTAAGTGTCGAAGGCTGCGTTCGAAGGTATCAAAGGTTGCATTCGTAAATATCGATGGATGCTTTCGTAGGTATCGAAGGCTGCGTTGTAAGTGTCGATTGTTGCGTTCGTAAGAATCGAAGTTTGCGTTCGTAAGTGTCGTATGATGCGTTTGTAAGTGTCTAATGTGGCATTCGAAAGTGTCGAAAGTTACTTTCGTAAGTGTTGAAGCTTGCGTTTGTAAGTATCCAAGGTTGCGTTTGTAAGTGTCGAAGGATGCTTTCGTTAGTGTCGAAAGTTGTGTTCTAAGTGACGAAAATTGCGTTCGTAAGTGTTCGAGGTTGCGTTCGTGACAAAATTTGCGTTCTTAATGGTCGAAGGATGCATTCGTAAGGGTCGAAACTGGCGTTCTAAGTGTCTAAGGTTGCGTTCGTAAGTTTCGAAGGTTGCGTTCGTAAGTGTCGAAGGTTAACTTCGTAAGTGTCAAAGGTTCCGGTTCTATGTGTCGAAGGTTGCGTTCGTAAGTGTCGTAAGTTGCGTTCGTAAGAGTCGAAGGTTGCGTTCGTAAGTGTCGAAAGTTGCGTTTGTAATTGTCGAAGGTTGCGTTCTATGTGTCGAATGTTGCGATTTTAAGTGTTTAAGGTTCCGTTCGTAAGTGTTGAAGGTTACGTTCTAAGTGTCGAAGGTTTCGTCTGTAAGTGTCGAAGGTTGCGTTCAGAGTGTCGAAGGTTGCGTTCGTAGTAGTTGAAGCCTGCGTTCTTATGAGTCGAAAGCTGCGTTCGTAAGAGTCGAAGGTTGCGTTCGTAAGAGTCGAAGGTTTCGTTCGTAAGTGCCGAAGGTTGCGTTCGTAAGTGTAGAAGGTTGTGTTCGTAAGTGTCGAAGGTTACGATTGTTAGTGTCGAAGGTTGCGTTCGTAAGTGTCGAAGGTTTCGTTCGGAAGTATCGAAGGTTGCGTTCGTTAGTGTTGAAGGGTGCGTTCGTAAGTGTTGAAGTGTGAGTTCGTAAGTGTCGAAGGATGCTTTCGTAGGTGTCGAAGGTTTCGTTCGTAAGTGTTGCAGGTTGCGTTCGTAAGTGTCGAAGGTTGCGTTTGTGTCGAATGTGGCGTTCGTAAGTGTCGAGACTTGCTTTCGTAAGTGACGAAGGTTACGTTCTAAGTGTCGAAGGTTGCGTTCGTAAGTGTCGAAGGTTGCGTTCGGAAGTGTCGAGGAATGCTTTCGTAAGTGTCTAAAGTTGTGTTTTAACTGTCAAAAGTGGCGTTCGTAACTGTCGAAGGTTGCGTTTGTAGGTGTCGAAGGTAGCGATCGGAAGTGTCGGAGGTTGCGTTCGTAAATGTCTAAAGTTGAGTTTGTAAGTGTCGAAGGTTGCGTTCGTAAGTGTCGAAGGTTGCGTTCGAAAGTGTCGAAGGTTGCGTTCGGAAGTATCGAAGGCTGCTTTCGTTAGTGTTGAAGGGTGCGTTCGTAAATGTTGAAGTGAGAGTTCGTAAGTGTCGAAGGTTGCGTTCTAAGTGTCGAAGGTAGTGCTCCTAACAATCGAAGGTTGCGTTCCTAAGAATCGAAGGTTGCGTTCGTAAGTGTTGAATATTTCGTTCGTAAGTGTCGACGGTTACGTTCGTAAGTGTCGAAGGTTTCGTTCGTAAGTGTTGCAGGTTGTGTTCGTAAGTGTCGAAGGTTGCGTTCGTAAGTGTCGAAGAATGCTTTCGTAAGTGTCCAAAGTTGTGTTTTAAGTGTCGAAAGTGGCGTTCGTAAGTGTCGAAGGTTGCGTTTGTAAGTGTCGAAGGTAGCGATCGTAAGTGTCGGAAGTTGCGTTCGTAAATGTCGAAGGTTTGGTCCGTAAGTGTCGAAGTTGCGTTCGTGAGTGTTGAAGGTTGCGTTCCTAAGTGTCGATGGTTGCGTTCGTAAGTGTTGAAGGTTGCAGTCGTAAGTGTTGAAGGATGCTTTCGTAGGTGTCGATGGTTGCGTTCGTAAGTGTTGAAGGTTGCAGTCGTAAGTGTTGAAGGATGCTTTCGTAGGTGTCGAAAGTTGCGTTCTAAGTGTCGATGGTTGCGTTCGTAAGAATCGAAGGTTGCGTTTGTAACTGTCGAATGTTGCGTTCATAAGTGTCGAAGGTTACGTTATTAAGAGTTGAAGGTTGCGTTCGTAAGTGTCGAAGGTTGCGTTCGTGGGTGTCGAATGTTTCGTTCGTAAGTGTCGAAGGTTGCATTCGTAAATGTCGAAAAATACGTTCGTAAGTTTCGAAGGATGCTTTCGTAAGTGTCGAAAGTTGTGTTCTAAGTGTCGAAAGTTGCGTTTGTATGTGTTCAAGGATGCGTTCGTAAGTGTCGTAGGTATCGTTCGTAAGTGTCGAAGGATACTTTCGTATGTGTCGAAAGTTGCGTTCTAAGTGTATAAGGTTGCGTTCGTGAGTGTCGAAGGTTGCGTTCTAAGTGTCGAGGCTTGCGTTTGTAAGCGTCGAGGGTTGCGTTCGTAAGTGTCGAATGTTGCGTTTGTAAGTGTCGAATGATGCGTTCGTAAGTGTCGAAAGTTGCGTTCTAAGTGTCGAAGGTTGTGTTCGTAAGTGTCGAAGACTACGTTCGTAAGTGTCGAAGGTTTCGTTCTTAAGTTTTGAAGGTTGCGTTCGTATGTGCGTTTGGTCAGTCAAGGTAATATATTTATGAATCCGAGGAAATGTATCTAGGATATTATTAATAGAAAATGTAGTGTACTCACCTAGTTGTTCTTGTGGAGTTGGGCTTTGGCTCTTTGGTCCCGCCTCCCAACCGTTGATCTTCTGGTGTACAGATTCCTCGAGCTTACTGGGCTCTATAATATCTACATTTGAAACTGTGTATGGAAATGGCCTCCACCACATCACTTCCTAGTGCATTCTATTTACTAACAACTCTGACACTGAGAAAAGTTTTTTCTAGTGTTTCTGTGGCTCATCTGGGTACTCAACTTCCACTTTTGTCCCCTTGTTCGTGTTTCACCCGTGTTAAATAATCATTCCTTGTCTTCCCTGTTAATTTCCATGAGGATATTTGTATGTGGCGATCATGTCGCATCACTTACGATCAAGCATAATGGTAGTTATAAAAGTGTTGAAAGAAGTTATACTAGACTGTTTGCAGTTGAGAGAAATGTCATTTTAGTTAAGAAATGATGAAAAGAGGATGAACGTGACTATCTTCAGTTGATTGACGAATAATTCTAGTTAAGTGTCGAAAAGAAAAGAATGTCTTTGTAAATTTGTTACTTCTTAATAAGTAGTCTTTGTTTTAAGAATGGTGTTAGTACGAAACCTAAAGTTGATAATAGAAATACATTGACGTAGTTCTGAAAATAAAACTCGGCGAATAACTAAATTAATACTCTATAGTAACGTGTTGACAATCAGTAATGCTGTTCATAATATTTAACAATGATCTACTTACTAAATAGCAGAAACAATTGGTTTAAAGAACGAAAGAAAGAACATGTAAGACTATGAAAAGATAACAGCGAACAAGCGAGGAACATGAATTGAACTTGTAGAGAACATGAAAACAAAACAAATACGAAGTAACATATAAATATATACATGACACAGAGAACAGATGAACACAGAGAACATGAGTAGAATTTGTAGAGAACATGGAAGAGAATGCGAAGAACACGGAGAAACAGGGGGAAAATGTTAATTGATCCTTTACAGAATATGCTGAGAACATGAATAATAAGTATAAAAATTGTACAGAGAATGTGCTGTGAACATGGAGAGAACACACAAAAATGATACGATTATTCGATAATAGCTGTAGTTTTAAATTTTGGTTAGGGAGGGAGGCTTTGGAGTACTGGGGGAAGAGGTGGGGAATGGGTGAAGGAGTGGGGGGGAGGTTTGGGTGGAGTTGGGGAAGGGGGTAAGATAGGGGGGGAGATAAAGGAAGGGGTGAGCTGGAGGTTGAGAGGGAGAGGTGGTGTGGGGGTCAGTGAGGGAGATAAGAGCGCATACAGGCCCGGGGGAAATGGAGGGGAGGGAGGGGGAGCTAAAGGGTGTATGGCCGTGTCATTATTACTTGGCGGTGTTTATTTACACAGGTGTGATCAGAGGGCGCCTGACAGCTGGGTGGACATTGCCTCGGATTCGTGGTCCTGAGGTTCCGGGTTCGATCCCCGGTGAAGGCGGAGACAAATGGGCAAAAATGTTTCTTTCATCCTGATGCCCCGTTACCTAGCAGTTAATAAGTACCTGGGAGTTAGATAGCTGCTACGGGCTACTTCCTGGGGGTGTGCAATAAAAAAGAGGTCTGGTTGAGGACCGGGTCGGGGGAACGCTAAACCACGAAATCATCTCAAGATAACCTCAAGGGTATGGCTAGACTCGTGTTTACTTTTATAAGGTAGGAATAAGAGCTACTTGTTCTGGAATATTATGATTGATTAACATTGAACTAAGGCGTAGGACTGAAGTAGGCGTTCGGAAATAGTTTTTATATATTTTACTACATGCGAAATATAGTGGTTTCATATTTAAGAGAAATTAGGTAGATATTAATGAAGATATCAGAGAAAACTATAGTGAAACGACAGGAATTCTAACTCGGTAATTATAATTTCTTTTACTACTATGTCTCGGATAACTATGAATTAATTCTCAAGGAAATTTATCAGATAGAATCGAATTTTCGTGAGTGATCACAGGCGGAGAACGAGAGCTAGAACTCTGTAACTCTATTTTCATTTATTACTATGTTTGAAATAACTATGTTTCAGATCTCGAGGAAATTGATTGGATAATAGCAGAGTTGTTCGAATGAACGAAGATGGGGGGACAAAGAGCCGGAGCTCGGTTTTATGTTTATTTTACAGCGTCTGAAATACTGCAGGTTTAAGTGTTAGAGGAATTGGGTAAATACTAACGAAGATACGCGAGGTAACCAAGGTGGAGGACGGGAGCTGGAATTGATTTAATCTGATTTACTATGTCCATAATACAGCAATTTGAAATTTCAGGAAAATTGATCTGTTATTAACGAAGACACGAGAAGCCACTAATGCGGAGACAAGATCTCGAACACGGTAATTTTCTTTTCTTTTCTTAATAAATCTGAAATAAGATTGTTTTAAATTGGGCTAAAATTGGGGGTAATACTGATGAAACTACACTTATAAACGTATAGAACCGGGTCGAAGAACTAACTTCTGATACTGAGAACAATTAGTTTTAAATATTTGCTTAAGTCCGTAGAGTTTATTTTTTTTCCCTAAAACTCTTAAAGACTGCAGCGAGGATTGAAACTGACAAAATTATCTTGAACAGGTATAGAGTGTATATTTTTTAAATTAGAATTCCTTAACGAACTACTAATAACACCATTTCATGAAAATGGACTATGAAATCATTCCTTAAAACTGGACTCTGAAAAAATTCTACGCAAAACTATGTGACAGAGGGGTGACTTTTGCCCAAAACCAAATATTACCACTAAGGGGTTTATTTTCCAGGACAAAACCAAATTTCCCGCTAAGGGGTCTATTTTTCCGGGGACCAACCGCCATTTCGCGCTCAAGGATCTAATTTCCGGGGACCAACTTGCACTTCGCATTAGGGGGTCTATTTTCGTGGGACAAAAACCTAAATTTTGCTCTAAGCGGTACATCCCACTACGTCCAATGTGAGTAGATAAATGAGCTTCATAAATGAGTACCTATGGTCGAAGGTTCCAAAGTTGTATGAAGGTGCTTCATACATGTGTACCCATGTTGGGAGGTTCCTATACCGTATTCATGAGTTCCTTTCCTTGGAAGTTCTGATGCTTCGTACACAAGTACCCACGATGGGAAGTGCCTATGTTTCGAGGATGAATACCCCTAACCAGGAGGTTCCCATGCTATATACATGAGTACTCCCGCCGGGAGGATGATTTTTTTTGAGCAACGCTCTTGTGCCAGTTAAGTCCACTACGGGATCACCATAGCCTGTGCTACTTGCCCCGCTCCTGTGCCAGGTGTTACCTATCGTACGTTAAGGCTCGTGATCCTACAGCAGCCAACTTTAATAAGTCTAGGGATACGACACAACTGCTGTTCTCAATAGCGAATCCCCAGTATAACCCCTTGACAGGTAATGAGCATAAAATAGAATCTTCATAGGACTGAAGAATAAAGACTAAGATACATATATAATATTATATTAAATAAATCTCAAAAGCAAACAGATGATTATATGGTCACAATATATATCACATTAAAAAATATCACTGTACTTCCAGACATTAAATTAATAATATATAAGTATGGCTATTATAGAACAAAAGAATGACTTATCTCCAAAATGTTGTTCTCTCCCTGGCTTCTGCTCAGCTACTAAACAAGATCACGCGAGAATCAAAACAGATTGCCTCGCCCCGCGAATAAATTGCCAAAGTTACAATTATTAATATTTCAACAATGGAGCACTACATTGTGACAAGAGTAATCTTAAACTAACTTAAGGAATAATTAGTACATATTGATATACACAAACAAAAGGTAATTATTTCTTTACATAGTAATTAAAATATGCATACAGAAAGAAATAATGGCATGCACACCCAGCAACGGACGATCCCACGACAATTTGCCAGATACAGTTCACTCAATTATTATTTCACTGTTACCCACTTATGATCACATATAAATCATTAGTTCCCGTGGGAAAACTGATCACACAAAGAAATAAACAATCATTCCCACGATACGCTGGGCCTAACGCCAACACTGTAACATGAATGTGCATTTGTATAGAACATAAGTATAATAATATACATGCTTGTAATTTACATACAATTATAAATGTACATATTAATATATTCACTTACGTATCTTATAAGGGTACGTAACACTTCCACCTCCAAGAAAAAAAATGCAATGGATTGAAGATCAATGGCATTTTTTTCAGAAGTAAAAATGTTAGGTAAAAAGAAACATTTCATTTATGGTACATCAAAACTTCTTGACAAAGCATCAGCAATAACATTTTGTCTGCCTGGAATATGTTTGATTTCTACATTAAATTCCTGCAAAAACAATGACCAGCGCAGAATTCGTTGGTTCTTGACTTTCATCATATTTATAAAGATAAGGGGGTTGTGGTCTGTAAATACTAACACTTTATTTCCTGATAAGTAAATCTCAAACTTCTTGATTGACAATATAAGACCCAACGCCTCCTTTTCTACCACGGAATAATTTCTCTGAGCTGCATTAAATTTTCTGGAATAGTAATACACAGGATGCTCAATCTGGTCTAAACCAACTTGAATAAGCACAGCACCTATCCCAACATCTGACGCATCAATGTGTAATATAAATGGTTTATCAAATTGGGGACTAGCAAGAATAGGTGAGGTGGACAATATGCCCTTTAGGTTCTGAAAAGCATTCTGACAATCTTGTGTCCACTGAAACTTTACTTGCTTGCGTAACAAGTTTGTCAAAGGAGCAGCTACTGTTGAAAAATTCCTACAATAACGCCTATAGTATGCACACATACCAATAAACCGTTGGACTCCTTTCTTATTGGTCAACACTGGGTAGTCCACAATGGCTTGAATCTTATCTTGTAAGGGGATAATCTTACCTTGGCCTACCTCGTGGCCAAGATAAGTTATCGTACCTTTTGCCCAACTACACTTATTCATATTTATGGTTAACTTTGCGTTTTCCAACACTGTAAACAAGTTCTTAAGGCCTAAGAGATGATCGGCCCAATTCTTACTGTACAAAACAATGTCATCAAGGTAGGCCCTACAATCTGGCACATCCTTGAGTAAGAAATTCATAAGTCTTTGAAAAGTAGCAGGTGCATTTCTCAACCCGAATGGCATGACATTAAATTCATACGCACCATCAGGTGTAACAAAAGCAGTAACCTCTCTAGCATACTCTGTTAATGGAATTTGATAATACCCTTTTGACAAATCAAGCTTACTTACATATTCGGCATGACCTATGGACTCTATACATTCTTCCAACAAGGGTAAAGGAAAAACGTCCACTGTAGTGTTCTTGTTCAGTTTCCTGTAATCCACGCACAATCTCCAGGTTCCATCCGGTTTTGGCACTAACAAACACGGAGAGCTCCAAGTACTTTGACTTGGCCGAATGAAATCATGCTGGAGCAGATATTCCACTTCTGCTTGCATAATTTTCCTCTTTTCGGGATTCACTCGGTACGGATGTTGTCGAATGGGGGTGCTGTCCAGGAGCTGAATGTCGTGTGTGATGAGGTGGGTCTGGGTAGGAACCTCCCCAAACAGAGATGAATGGTTGTCCAGCAGAACCTGGAACTCATCACGTTGTTTCTCCTGTAAATGACATAGCATCTCCCTGCCATTGGAACTGGAACTGAGAAGTGGGATATTAACAACATGTCCCTCACTACAATTATCCTCAGGTGGTAACTCTTCCCGACTAAAACAAGCTACTACACCAGGTCCAACATAAGCTTTTAATCTGTTAATGTGTACAGTCATTTGGGGTTCTGAAAGATTAGGGTTAATTAGTTTATAAGTTAGGTCTCCCACCTTGTCTACCACTTGGTAGGGTCCTGCGAACTTATGGGACATGGAAGTCCCCATACGAGGTTTCAACACCAACACCAAATCTCCGACATCAAACGACCTTAGCTTAGCTTTGAACTTCTTGTCATATCGTACTTTCATGGCTTGTTGAGTCCTTCCCAGATGTTCTTTCGCCAACTCACGAGCCCGACACAACTTAGCCTTGACCTCACTCAAGTACAATCCGCTCTGATGAACAGAGACATCTCCCAACAACTTTTCTTGTAGCATTTTAAGAGGACCTCTTACTTGGTGACCAAACACTAGTTCAAAGGGTGAACAGCCCAATGACTCTTGTAGCCCTTCTCTAGCAGCAAACAACACGAAGGGGAGATTCTCATCCCAATTACGTGGATGAGTTTCTCCGGTTGTCCTTAGCATTTGTTTCAAAGTCTGGTGGAAACGTTCAAGTCCACCTTGGCTTTGTGGATGATATGGACTGGACAATTTGTGCCGAATCCCTCGGGATTCGCAAAAAGTTCTGAAAACTTTAGAAACAAAATTTCCCCCATTATCACTCTGAATAACTCTAGGCATTCCGAACAACGAAAAGAATCTTTCAAGACACTTGATGAGATTATGAGCCTTGGTATTCCGTAGAGCATAAGCTTCAGGAAATCTAGTAGTCATACACATGAGAGTGAACAAAAACATGTTACCCGATTTAGTCTTAGGTAAAGGACCCACACAATCAATTACAACATGAGTAAATGGTTCATCAGGAACTACAATAGGTTGCAATGGTGCTCTAGGTACAGATTGATTTGGTTTACCAACAATTTGACAGGGTATACAGTTATGACAATATCTGACCACGTCTTTCTTTAACTTTGGCCAGAAAAAATATTTACTTATCTTATGGTACATATTCGTGATACCTTGATGACCTCCCATGGGATCATCATGTGCAGCCTGCAGGACCTGCCTACGATAATCATTGGGGACAACGAGTTGGGTTCTAATCTCACAATCCTCTGAAGAGGGAGTTCCCTTGGGTCTCCACCTTCTCATCAGAAGTCGATCCTTGAAGAAGAAACCCGTCCCTTCCTCCAATGCATCAATATTATCAGGAGCCTCAGAAATACACTTACTTAAACTAGGATCAGTAGTCTGTACAACACTTAAGGGCAATGACTCAGACTCAGCAGCGAGCGGGCAAGAACCTAGTAGCTTGATCTCTTTTCCCGATTGATCGGAATAAAATGGAGTCATAGCTACTTCGGCCTCACTCTCGACAACTGGCGCACTGGAGACAAGCGGGCAAGGTACAGATAGTTCAGCCTCCTCACCTTCACTTTCCTTGTGATTTAGGTTCGGCGGGGCTTCTACTACGACCTCACTCTCATCATCCAGTCGAGTCATAAAAGAATCCTCAAGATCCACCTCCCACTCCTTTACTGAAGGGGTCCTGGTCTTGGGATCAGCAACCTTAGTGAAGACAGGATTACTCTCACCTGTTTTTCCCATTGATCTAGTAACAACACAAGCAGGGTAAATAATATCATCATCTGCTTCCGGTTGAGCTAATACATTATGGGGTTTAGTTAACATGATGGGACACTTGGGCCCTACAACCATTTGGTTGCCAAAATCATTACCTAGAATAATGTCTACCCCAGGAATGGGCAGTTGTTTACTTACACCAACATTACACCATCCTGAAGTATATTTAGAATCAAGGTTAACTTGCAATAAGGACACTGGTTGCACACTTCCGGCAATACCCTGGAGAAGCACAACTTCACCCAGATCTCGGGTGTCAACATCATCAAGTACCTTCTGGGTAATAAGAGACTGTGAAGCTCCAGTATCACGGAGTAATTGAACAGTCTTATGTCTACCATTAGTACATAATAAGGTACCTGTGGACATATAGGGTTTGAATTCAGCCATCCAATTGGGACTGACTGTAATACATGAAGAATTAATAGGTTGCACTCCTTTACTCATAATAAGACCAGTTGGTCGGAGTTCAGGATGCAAACTAAAACATGAAGAAATCACATGCCCCCTTCTCTTACAATGGGTACAATGTTTGACAGTGGACACACTGGTATAACCAACTGCCGGTTTAGAATTAGCATTACTAGGCTTAGATGATCCTGGCAATGGAGTAACCATCTTAGGGGTAGTAAGAGAAGAGTTCACGGGAGTAACTGTCGCACCAGGAGGAGACTTATACTGATAAGGAGTACGGTGAGCATTGAAATTTACTCTACGACTAGACTTAGGTGAAGTGGCCATAAACGGGGCCTTAGTCAGCAACTCATGCTCATCCGCGAGCTTTGACAGCTCATCAATATCGGTTACATTCTTTTGTTCCGCCATAAAAGTAGACAACTGGTCTGGAAGACAGGACAATACTTCTTCCATTATGAGAAGATTCTTTAGAGCATCAAAATCAGTGACTGCAAGTGACTTTAACCATCTGTTGCAAAAATTCGTCTTCTGACGAGTAAAATCGGCTATTGTCTGATCCTTGATTCTCCTTAGGTTCCTGAACTTTTGCCTGTGTGCCTCTGGATTTAGTTGGTATGCATTGAGGATGCTTTTCTTTACAAAGTCATAATCAAAACTATGAGCGTCAGGGAGGGATGTGAAAACCTCCTGACTACGCCCCTTGAATTGAGACTGCATAATGGCTACCCACTGATCCCTTGGCCAGTTCATACTGATGGCAATTTTATTAAAATGTGCAAAGAAAACCTCAGGATCTTCCTCATTTAACTTGGGCAACTCTATATACTTATTCATCCTGATGGGATTATTATCACTATTTGTTGAAACATTACTAGTATTTCCATGCCCAGCTGCCATACGCTGTGATTCAAGCCTGAAGTTAGTGTTAGCCATTTGTTGTTGAATCTCTAATTGCCTAGTTTGTTCCTCGGCTTGTTGCTTCTTTGTGGCTTCAAGTTGCAACTCAATTAAACCTCTCTGGTTTTGTGCCGCAATTTCTAAACGCCTAGTCTCCAGCTCCCTTTGCTGAGCTTCAGCCTCTAATATTTGCTGTTGCTGTTGAGCTTCAATCTCTCTTTGACGAGCTTCAGCCTCTAATATTTTCTGTTCTTTTTGAGCTTCAAGCTCTAATTGGCGAGCTTCTAACTCAAGACGCTTTAACGTCATCTGATCACTCGACTCCTCTCTTAACTCCTCTAGAATTTCGTCATCTAAATCCCCATTCTCAACAAAATGCGTCACAATGACTTTCAATATTTGGGCTTTAACCATTCTATTGCTGGCGGTCAAATCCAAATGATTTGCCATTTGTATTAACTCAGTCTTTTTAAGGTTCTGAATCCCTTCAAAGTCTGGGTGAGCCACCAACGCTGCAACTTTCTCCTCCATCGTTACTAACACTTGGCACTTAATTCACAACAATAATTAAACACAATGGCACTGCACTACACTTCACTGTAAAATTGTCACCACACTGAAAATTCGCTTGGCCTCACTGCACAAACAAAATACATAGGATGACTTACCTCAAAATCGTGAAACGTTGTTACTTGACACACAGGAAGGCTTGCTTGGCACATGGAATAGTTCTTAAGAAACACACAGAGACACTTGACACTGGTACCTAGGAAGGCAAGGTTAGATTAGCATCTAATTAGTTAAGTTAAAGTGGGACAATATTTCCCGGCACAGGCCCCCATAACTCTTTGTTACCTATCGTACGTTAAGGCTCGTGATCCTACAGCAGCCAACTTTAATAAGTCTAGGGATACGACACAACTGCTGTTCTCAATAGCGAATCCCCAGTATAACCCCTTGACAGGTAATGAGCATAAAATAGAATCTTCATAGGACTGAAGAATAAAGACTAAGATACATATATAATATTATATTAAATAAATCTCAAAAGCAAACAGATGATTATATGGTCACAATATATATCACATTAAAAAATATCACTGTACTTCCAGACATTAAATTAATAATATATAAGTATGGCTATTATAGAACAAAAGAATGACTTATCTCCAAAATGTTGTTCTCTCCCTGGCTTCTGCTCAGCTACTAAACAAGATCACGCGAGAATCAAAACAGATTGCCTCGCCCCGCGAATAAATTGCCAAAGTTACAATTATTAATATTTCAACAATGGAGCACTACATTGTGACAAGAGTAATCTTAAACTAACTTAAGGAATAATTAGTACATATTGATATACACAAACAAAAGGTAATTATTTCTTTACATAGTAATTAAAATATGCATACAGAAAGAAATAATGGCATGCACACCCAGCAACGGACGATCCCACGACAATTTGCCAGATACAGTTCACTCAATTATTATTTCACTGTTACCCACTTATGATCACATATAAATCATTAGTTCCCGTGGGAAAACTGATCACACAAAGAAATAAACAATCATTCCCACGATACGCTGGGCCTAACGCCAACACTGTAACATGAATGTGCATTTGTATAGAACATAAGTATAATAATATACATGCTTGTAATTTACATACAATTATAAATGTACATATTAATATATTCACTTACGTATCTTATAAGGGTACGTAACACCAGGTAAGTTACGGGCTCACCATAGCCCGTGCTACTTGCCCCGCTCCTGTGCCAGGTAAGTTACGGGCTCGCCATAGCCAGTGCTACTTGCCCCGCTCCTGTGCCAGGTAAGTTACGGGCTCACCATAGCCAGTGCTACTTGCCCCGCTCCTGTGCCAGGTAAGTTACGGGCTCACCATAGCCAGTGCTACTTGCCCCGCTCCTGTGCCAGGTAAGTTACGGGCTCACCATAGCCAGTGCTACTTGGAACTTGTTCCGAGTAGCTGAATCTATAACAAGAAGAAGAAGGGAGGATGCTATGATTGCTATAATTATCCACCTCCCGCCGGGAGGATGCTATGATAATTCATGATTACGCACGCTGGTAAGTTTCCATGCTTCATATATGAGTACCCTCGCTAGGCGGTATCTATGCTTCATACGGGAATACCCACGCTGTGAGGTTCCCATGCTTCATAACTGAGGACCCTTGCTGGGAAGTTCCCATGCATCATAACTGAGGACCCTTGCTGGGAAGTTCCCATGCTTCATAACTGAGGACCCACGCTTGTGGGTTCCCATGCTATATATGTTCCCAAGCTGGGAGATTCCCAGGCATCATACATGAGTATCCACACTGGGAGGTTCCTTTGTTGGATATATGACTACTCTCGCAAGTAGGTCTCCATACTTCATACATGAATACGCAAGCTGGGAGGTTCCTATGCTTCATTCGTTTGTACCCACGCTGTAAAGTTCTTTTGCTTCATACTTGAGTACTTACGCTGAGATGTTCCCAAGCTTCTTACACGTGTACCCACGCTGGGAGGTTTTTCTGCTTCATAAATGAGTACCCACTCAGAGAGGTTCCATGTTTCATACATGAGTACCCTTGCTGAGAGGATCAATTGTTTTATATAGGAGTATCCACGCTGGGAGGTTTCATTGCTTCATACGTGTGTACCCACGCTGTGGGGTTCGTATTCTTCATACATGAGTATCCTTGCTTGGAGTTTCGAATGTTTCATACATGAGTACCCACGATAGGAGGTTCCTATGCTTCATATATGAGTACTCACCTCGTGAGGTTCCGATGATTCATACATGAGTTCCCACGCTTTGAGGTTTCCATGCTTCATACATGGATACCCATGAGGTTCCTATGATTCATACTATGAGTACTTACTCTGGGATGTTTCTATGCTTCATACATGAGTACCATTGCTGAGGGGACCCTATGCTTCATACATAGGGTACCCAGGCAGGGAGGTTGCTAGGCTTCTTAAGTGAACACCCTAGCCCAGGTGTTTATTACGCTCTATACATGAGTACCCACGCTAGGAGGTTCATATGCTTCATTCATGAGTACCCTCGTCGGGAGGTTTCCATGCTTCAAACGTGATATACCACGCTAGAAGGTTCCTATGCGTTATATTGAGTACCCTTGCTTGGAAATTTGCATGCTTCATACATGAGTACTCTTGCTTGGAGGCTCCCATACTCATAGAGGAGTACCCACGCTGGGAGGTTCCCTTGCTTCATACATGAGTACACCCGCTGGGAGGTTTCCTTGCTTCGTACATGACGACCCACGCTGGGAGGTTTCCTTGCTTCCTACATGACGACCCACGCTGGGAGGTTTCCTTGCTTCCTACATGACGACCCACGCTGGGAGGTTTCCTTGCTTCCTACATGACGACCCACGCTGGGAGGTTTCCTTGCTTCGTACATGACGACCCACGCTGGGAGGTTTCCTTGCTTCGTACATGACGACCCACGCTGGGAGGTTTCCTTGCTTCATACATGACGACCCACGCTGGGAGGTTTCCTTGCTTCATACATGACGACCCACGCTGGGAGGCCCCCATGCTTCATACATGATGACCCACGCTGGGAGGTTTCCTTGCTTCGTACATGACGACCCACGCTGGGAGGTTCCCATGCTTCATACATGATGACCCACGCTGGGAGGTTTCCTTGCTTCATACATGATGACCCACGCTGGGAGGTTTCCTTGCTTCATACATGATGACCCACGCTGGGAGGTTTCCTTGCTTCATACATGATGACCCACGCTGGGAGGTTTCCGGTTGAGACACGAAGCTGATGAGTTTATATATATATATATATATATATATATATATATATATATATATATATATATATATATATATATATATATATATATATATATATATATATATACAGAGAGAGAGAGAGAGAGAGAGAGAGAGAGAGAGAGAGAGAGAGAGAGAGAGAGAGAGAGAGAGAGAGAGAGAGAGAGAGAGAGAGAGAGAGAGAGAGAGAGAGAGAGAGAGAGAGAGAGAGAGAGAGAGAGAGAGAGAGAGAGAGAGAGAGAGAGAGAAGATATATATATATATATATATATATATATATATATATATATATATATATATATATATATATATATATATATATATATATATATATATATATATATATATATATATCTACGTAATGAAGTGTAATGCAGTACCAGTTAATATCTTATTGTAGCACCAGATGAATCGTCTAAACTGAGTATGAATCTAACTTACTGTTAATGGTGCTTTGGCATTCCTCTTCTTTGTTGCACTTTATATGCATTTTTTAGCAAATTTCCATTATAATAACAACTTGGAAATTCATGAAACATTTCTATCAAATTTGCTATTAAAGTGAATTAGAACCCAGCAAATGTTATTGTTGAATGATGTAATTTTCCTCAAAAGTTAGCCAAAAATATCCATGAACTTGATTAACTACCTACAAACATTACCACAGATGCAAGAACAAATTTTGAAAATGACTTGAAGAGTTCTTGAGGATGAAAGACCTGTTTTCCCGTTTTAAAATAAAAACTATAGAATGTCAAGTGAGCACATTCTTGGTTTCAAATACATAAAACGTTTAGCCATCAACCGGATGTAGATGTTGTGTCAGTGAGGTCCAGCATCCTGTCTCTGGCGAGAGGACGCCGCTGAAACACTGTTGTGTATTAAACAGACATGTCGAAAATGCCGAATTTCCATTGGAATGAATTTGCTTCTAAAGATTTCCTTATGTATTGATAGATACATTCAATTCAACTCCTGTAACGAGAGTTTTCTATATTTTGAATGAAAGCTAACTAAACATCCTCATATACCCTATATAAGCCGAATGATTTTATAACACCTTCATGTTAAAAAAAATGTGGAGAGCTGGTGTAGTGGCAGCCATCCTCAACCCCGCCCCCCCCCCCCCCCCCCCGAGGCAGCATTACAGGTGCAGATTATCGCAGATGATAAGTATTCTGCATCTGACTTACACTTGATGCAACAGAACCTAGCTGAAGTAGTGTTTCATAATGGTAAAAGGAAGATCCACATATTCTCAAGTTTAAATATTATTTATATTTAATTTGGGGAGTTTGATACGATTTTTTCA
This sequence comes from Procambarus clarkii, assembly GCF_040958095.1. Classification (NCBI taxonomy): domain Eukaryota; kingdom Metazoa; phylum Arthropoda; class Malacostraca; order Decapoda; family Cambaridae; genus Procambarus; species Procambarus clarkii. The sequence goes on from NC_091223.1 coordinate 1,055,238, forward strand.
GCAAGTAAAATTTGAGTTCAAAATAATCGCTTGAAGTTACTAAAACCAGTTTTGATTTATTGTTCAAATTGTCAGTTTTGCAAATGTGCAAAATGTGTACAGTCACCGAGTTGGAGAGTACATTTATTGTACATGCACACTATACATTCACCATAGTTCATGCAGTGCAGTACAGTACATACAGTACAGTACACTCAGAGTACATGCACACTGTACACTCCATACAACATGTGTCATTGTGATGCATCACATATTAAATAACTTATCTGTAACATACTGAGAACGGCTTGACAATCTTGTAGGTTTTGAATTTTTATTTAGACAATTCTCGAATAATCCCTAGATAATGGTCCACTTACTTACATGATCTTACATGGTCACTTATATGGTCCACTCTCCTAGACGACGGTAATGATCAAAATACAAAATAAAGTACAAGTGTGTAGTTAAGTTATTTACGATGTATTCGTCACAAATGCAAAAGGTTACAGCGTCGAAACACTTTGTAATAAATCAATGTAAAGTTATTTACACATACTCATCATGTTTCATGCATAAACATTTTCCTACCTGAAGATAAGGACAACAATTAATAAGCATAAATGAACACGATGCAAATGTTGTAAATGTTTTCTGCATCTTGGTTAAAGAATGAATTCTTGAATGTAATAGAGGCAGCGGATATTGTGGTAGTGAATGATCAACACTTGTCTCCTCACGACCTCAACTGTATGTCAGCGAGTTAAGTGGCCACCGTTTCACTCTCTTAGATCTGCAACTGTTCATTAGCAACAACAGCTATTCGAGTGTTGCAACTAAACGCATAATGTTTTTCCACCATTTGTGCCAAGCAAAATGTTAGAGAGGACGAGTTTAATCAATACTCTATACTTCAAACAGCTAGGTTTAGCTGCAGTGCACCTTCCCAGTAACTCAAGCTGCTAGGCGCAGCTGCAGTGATCCTGCCCGGTACCCTAAGCCGCTAGGCGCAGCTACGGTGTTCCTGCCCGGTACCCCAAGCAGCTAGGCGCAGCTACGGTGTTCCTGCCCAGGACCCCAAGCAGCTAGGCGCAGTTACGGTGTTCCTGCCCAGTACCCCAAGCAGCTAGGCGCAGCTACGGTGTTCCTTGGCCAGTTTTCGGAAATTTTCGACATGAATTATTAGCTATTAACATCATATGCATGAAAAAAGTAGGTGTTTTATGATTAATAAATATTAAATATAATTATCTTAAAATACCTTATTTAACCCAGCTAATGAAATTGTGTATGTTGCGTCTCTACTAGAAAACGAGGGTTACGGTGCCACATCACCAAAATTAAATTCACCAACGAATAATCATAAATAATTTTTAAAACCACAGTCTGTGGATTACAATAAACATAAAAGTGTTTCCTTAGACTGAACTTGATTATCAATTAAATCAAATGAATTCCTCCTTCCTATTGTTGATTAGAGACTTAATAGAACCGATCAACGAAGTGCTGTGAACAGGGAGGAAGGAGTCCATACTGAATACCGGAGCTGTTTGACCAGGTCATATTCATCCCGAGCACTGTGAAATACAAGTTGACCTTGTAGAGTTGTGGAGCCTAAATCAACTCTTTCAGTTTCTAGGAAGTCATAATTATCTGTTCAGTATTTAATGTTAGGGCTCTTCCATTATTATGTACTGTAGCGTCTATTACGTATTTCCAATATCACCCATGGGTGAGCACATTTAATATCACCTTTTGCTCCAATGTTATTTAAACTACATGCACATATAATTTAATATTATCATAGAAAATATCGCGGTGTAATGCGTTGGTAGGTGAGCGAGACACTCGGAAGCCACTATTGTGTGGTATCATTGAGATAGTAGCCAAATGAACGATAAAAGTCCGATCCTGTACACCAACGACGCCATGACCACGTGACTGAAACAAGTCCGACAAGTCACCAAGTAGAACTTCAACTAATACAGGTAAGCTGTGCTTTTCTAATATTAATTTAAATTATTTGTAGTTTATACAATTTTAATTTATTATAAATAATACCAACAATATAAATACTCAAGGATTTAATTTCCTTGTAGTAAAATATAATCCCGCCCACCCAATTTTGTCAAATGGAACGTTTATCGGTGGTATAAATTAAATCTATACAGTCCACTGCCAAATGAGTAAACCATACAGTCTTCTTCAAATAATTAAATAAATTAATTAAAAATAAATTACCGCTGGTATTGTTTCCCCACACTAGTACCTGAAGCTGCTAGGTTCAGCAACGGTGTTCTTGACCAGCTTCGCAGCTGCAACTTGCTTTCACAAAAAAGAAGAAGTAATTAACTGTATAATGTACAATTTACACAACGTGTCGAATACAAAGATAAGTGAGGGTTATGGGCTCTCTGTAACGCGTGCTACATGGACGTTTCGTTATGAGAAGCTGAATCTAATACAACAACAAAGATAAGTTGGGTGATAAGGGAAATAGAGCTCATGTGGCTGTAGTGGACGTAGCGTTTTGGGCAGTGACATCCTCGTTGGGTTTTTCGCGTTTCGACCAAGCTCTCACTGACATGGAGGGTAGAGTGAATAATTATGTTATTTGCGTCTTTATGGGTTATGTGTCCTTCAATCATTTCTAATCATCTTACAACTTGGACTTTATCTAATATGCATGTGTTTTTATTCATCCCTTATTAGGGATATCTTGGACTTGAGGTTATCTTGAGATGATTTCGGGGTTTTTAGTGTCCCCGCGGCCCGATCCTCGACCACGCCTCCACCCCCAGGAAGCAGCCCGTGACAGCTGACTAACACCCAGGTACATATTTTACTGCTAGGTAACAGGGGCATAAGGTGAAAGAAACTCTGCCCATTGTTTCTCCCCGGCGCCTGGGATCGAACCCAGGACCACAGGATCACAAGTCCAGTGTGCTGTCCGCTCGGCCGACCGGCTCCCAGGTGATGCCGTGGGTTTCTCATATGGGTTTTTTAGGGGCACTTGATTGAAGATGACAGGTTAAACGCCTCATTAGTTTGGACGACGTCATACCTATGTACTTTGAAGGCTACATCCTTCGTGAGGGCAGGTGTACAAGTATCGTTCGTGGGAGCAGATGTACATATATACCACGTTTGACTCCTGCATATTGTTCTCGGTTGGCTTCGAGCTATTCATATTTAGGTTAGTGGTCTTCCTTTTATAATATACGATGATGTTTTGGTTAAGAGTTGTGTTTTTAACTCCTCTTCTTTACAGATTATTTCTTTCATTTTCCTTTCAACTTGTTTTCACTGTGCAGGGTGGATTTGTAATATAATTTTTATTGGAGGTATTGTGGTTTCAATTCATCATTCAGGATTGTACCATCATGCTATGGTCCCTATGGACCAGTAACCGGGCACGTGATGGATGAACCTACGCGTTGTATCCGACTCCAATTCGGTAGTGGCTTTCATGGAATTGGCTAGATAATGCAGGAATAAAAACGGGGGAAATGAACAAAACACTGTTTCCGTCACCAATATATTCACCATCACCATAAGATAAATATAAGTATTACTAACTGTACCCGGCCACGCGTTGCTGTGGCTTAGCAACGCGTGTGTGTTTCTGAGCCACAGCAACCCTCCCCCTGTCTCCCGGTCCTCTCCACCATTCCCCCCTTCCCTGTCCCCTCGTCCTCCCAACTATTCCTCACTCCCACCCTCCCCTCGTCCTCCCAAGAATTCCCCACTCCCCCGTTCCCTCGTTCTCCCCACCATTTCCTCCCTCTCCCCATCTCTATGCCCTCCCCACCAATCACCACTCCAACGTCCCATCGTCCTCCTAACCATTGCCACTCCACCGTCCGCTCGTTCTCTCCACCACCTCCCACTCCCCTGTCCCCTCGTGCTCCCTATCATTGCCCCCCCTCCCCCGTCCCCCTTGTCCTCCCGATCATCCCAAATTTCCCTGTCCCCTTGTCCTCCCCCACCAATCTCCATTCCCCTGTCCCCTCGTCCCCACCATCCCCAACTTCCCCATCCTCTCATCCTCCCCACCATTACTTCCTCCCCTGTCTCCTCGTCCTCCCCTACCATCCCCCATTCCCTTGTCCGATGTTTTCCCAAATGACTTGATGTTCCAGTCAGAAAATTGGGAACATCAACTGATCTGATGTTTCCATCACTGAAATATAGGAAAAACAATTAAAAAATGAAATGAAAAACAATGACAAATAAAATAAACTATACTCACGAAATTAACGGTATGGTAAACAACAAAGCTCAATTCCAACGCAATGCCACACAAAATATTTAAATCTAAATGAAAATAATTTGAAATCTATGAAAATTCAGTTTTTGCTCTTATTTTTGCTTTTTGCTTTTTGCTCTTTGCTCTCAGTTGCTCTTACGTGCAACAGATGGCGCTGATTCTTAAAAAAAATATTTTTACCTGTCACAGATGTGGCATCTATACTTATACTTACGAAATGAATGGTATGGTAAACAACACAGGTTAATGCCTACACAATGTCACACAAAATTAATCAATAAAAATTAAAATAAATCGTAATCTATGAAAATTAAATTTATCAATGCAATCAGAAACATTGAAATGGAATTCGTAACATATTTAGTTTAGCTTGTGTGTTGCTATACTGTGCAACAGATGGCACTGCTTTTGAAAAAAAAAACGTTTTTACCTGACACAGGTGTGGCATCTATATAGTAGGTATATAAAAACACGTACATATTTGAATGGAACGTTGTGTCACAATTTCAAAGCAATCGGTGAAGAACTTTGGGAGATTACAGCGTGTGTTGCTCTTATGTCCAACAGATGGCACTGTTTATAAAAAAAATCATGTTTTTTTCTTGTCACAGGTAAGGCATGTATATAGTAGGTGTGTAAAAATACGCGCCTATTCAAATTCAACATCGTGTCAAAATTTCAAAGCAATCGGTAGAGAGGTTTCGAAGATTTCTCTCACATGAAAAACACATGAAAAACACATTTTTTCAAAAGAATCATGTGTTTTCCGTCACAGACGTGATATCAATTATGTATGTATATAAAAACCCGTTCGGATGCGAATCGAACATTGTGTAAACATTTCAAATCAATAGGTGAGGAACTTTCGGAGATAAGCGATTTTGAACAAACGAACATTTCCATTTTTATTTATTTAGATTGTGTGTTGCTCCTACGTGCAACAGATGGCGCTGTTTCTTAAAAAAAATGAATGTTTTTACCTGTCACAAGTATGACATCCGTACTTATACATACAATATGAACGGTGTTTTAAACAACACGGCTCAATTCCAATGCAATGTCACACAAAATAACGAAATCAAATTTATAAAAAATATCGAAATCTTTGAAAATTCGATTTATCAATGCAATCGGAAACATTGAAATCGAATCATTGCATATTTAGAAAAGCGTGTGTTGCTATTATGTGCAACAGATGGAGCTGTTTTTTAAAACAAACATGTTTTTATTTGTCACAGGTGTGACATCTGTATAGCAGATATATATAAACATGTGCATATTCAAAGGGAACGTTGTGTCAAACTTTCAAAGCAATTGGTCAAGAACTTTCGGAGATTACAGTGTGTGTTGCTCTTGCATCCAACAGATGGTACTGTTTTTCAACAAAAGCATGTTTTTTCCAATCACAGATTAGGCATGTATTTAGTAGGTATATACAAACATGCGCCTATTCGAATGCAACGTTTTGTCAAAATTTAAAAGCAATCGGTAAAGAGGTTTCGAAGATTTGCATCGCATGAAAAACATGTTTTTTTTCAAAAAACATGTTTTTTTCCCGTCACAGACGTGACATCTATATACTATGTATATAAAAACCTGCTCGGATGCGAATGGACGTTGTGTGAAAATTTCAAAGCAATCGGTAAAGAACTTTCGGAGATTAGCGATTTTGAACCAACAAACATTTCCATTTCTATTTATATAGATAGATAAATATAAAAATGCAGTATTACTATACTTGTGTACAAGTGTTGCCTTCGCACAGGACACAGAACACTCAAAACACACACACAATGCAGAATCCGTCAATCCAAGTGTTTTCACTACACTCAGTACATTTTCCTACATTTTCGTATGTACACTCAGTACATACTGGGAAACACTGGCGAGTTTACCTTTCCTGTGGGCCAGCTCACTGACAATATCACGAGGGGCCTCTACCCCACGACCACTCTCCAGCCACTTGCTGGCAGAGAACCTTAGCCATGCGGTGATTGTGGCCACAACACAATCAATACAAGAGTAGCATACCCCTGGCAGAAGCCTCTAGCGACCAGCTAAGAGCGCTTCTCAACAGGCACCTGTTATGATCCCAGGCAGCCAAAAAACGAGTCTCCCCTTTGAGAATTATTCTATCAAGCCTGACCTGACTAGAAGGTCTAGGAAATATAGAGGTGATAACACAGATGTAAAAGAGCTGGTTGGATTTAATAAACAATTTGAGATTATGGGCAGTGAATAAGAAAATAGATAAATGACTGGTTAGGAGATGTGGATAATTTGCTGGAGGCATGAGGCTCGCTTTTGGAGGGCTTTGTTCTCACTTGAGTGCCAAACACCGCAAGGGGAAGCTGTGCTCCGTTTGAGCTCCCGTCAGAAAGGAACTCCCTAGGGATATATCTCCAAGAGAGAAGTGTGCAGACGTTCCAGTGGTGGAATCGAGCTGGGAACGTTGTGGCCTCACGCCCTGGACGGCGAGGAGTGTTTATTTAGCCGCCCAGAGACATTATCGTGGGCCGTGGGAGTGCCCTGACCAGACTCCGTCAGAGGGAGGAGCGCCCTCGACCAGACAATCTGTGGTTTGTCTTTGGGGAAGAAGTTGCTGAGAACTTCGAAGCCAGCACAGAGGGAGTAGTTGATGAGACTCCAAGATAGTGGAGGAGATGACCTCGAGCTGTGAGGAGAAGCAGTGAAGAGGAGTGTCACGTGCTTCTGTAGAGGTGGTGAAGCACCACAGTTGTTCGAGGAAACTGCATGGTGTAGCAGCCAGGAGAGCTGTGGAAGACCCTAGTAGAAGTGGCGAAGCACCATAGTTGCCCAAGGGAAACTTCATGGTGTAGCAGCCTGGAGGAGCTGCAGACGATCCTGGTAGTTAAACCCGGAAGAACCTGAAGAGATCAGGGTAGTGAACTTCCAGATGTGGAAGGGAAGTTCTGGTTGATTACTTGTAGGAAGTTGATAGAGTGTTTGGTTGTCATTAGCGTGCAAGACGCAGTGAAAGGTGAGTGATTGTTTGCCATTCTTGTGCCGAGGAGTGTTTATACTGAAGTATAGAGTTACAGTCGTAGGCTGGATTACCTACAGATGTATGCGTTCTAGGACTGATAGGGTGATCGATTGATCATTGCCGTGTATCAAGGAACGTTATGATATATATATATATATATATATATATATATATATATATATATATATATATATATATATATATATATATATATTATTAAATATGACCGAAAAAGTAAGATTAATAATTCTAACACGAATTTTCTCAATCTTTCGTACATTTCGTTTCACTGTTGGAGGTAAATCAAAAATCAATTCTCCAAAATTCATTTTTATTATAGACTAGAAATAAAAAATAAAAATGAATTTTGGAGAATTGATTTTTGATTTACCTCCAACAGTGCAACGAAATGTACGAAAGATTGAGAAAATTCGTGTTAGAATTATTAATCTTACTTTTTCGGTCATATTTAATAATATATGTCTACAGGAAAGACTGCTACCAAAATATACTAATATATATATATATATATATATATATATATATATATATATATATATATATATATATATATATATATATATATATATATGTTATTGCACTCAAACGCTGATTTTCCTAGTACATGTGAAAGATATATATTCTCTTGCTGATAGTGCAACATTGTATTATAAGACTTGATCTACTTGAGGAGGTTGGTAATATTAGGTGGTGAACCAGGAGATAGGATACCACTTGATAAGCTGATGATAGAGTTCTGATGGTGTTGGAGTGCAACCTGATTGAAATAGTATAGAGTGTAGGATTCATTATTATTATATGTGTGTATGTATTGTGTATGTGCTATGTCCAGTAAATGCATTCAAATTTGCTGGTGTTTGCCCTTGTCCTAGTGAGGCTCCCCCAAGGTGTAGTAAAGAAGGAGAGAGAGAGAGAAAGAATCAAGAACCACCGCTGGGGACAGGGTAGGATGGAAAACTAATAAGTCAAAGGGGATTGAGGAGATCATATCACCTAAGGATAGAGTGGGGAGTCACAGCGGCTCGAGTGGGTGTGTGCACGTGACAACGAGGCTAAGTATTGGAGCTGCATCCCCTAAACGTGTGACTTTGAGCCCCTCTCCAAGAGCCAGAAGTGCCCAGTGTGATCTGGTAAAGTATAAGCACTCCACCGAGTTGTGGGTTGGGTTGTTTGTAAAGAAGGATCAACGACGACAACACCAGCAACCCGCACTATAATACACCTCACTGTCGCTCGTTTCTCCCCTTTCCCAGTCCTGGGTTGCACCGATCTCTTCCAATACTACTTCAACAACAGTCAACACACTCTGCATCAGATCAGCGGCGGCTTACTTAGTCGTCTGGCAGGACTAAGTCAGGAGAACATAGGCTTCCCAAGGTAAAACTGCCATCCTCAGTACCATTGCTGCCCCACGTCACCTCTGTGGACACAAGCCTATCATTAGTTAAATGGACGGTACCGGTGAAACCAGGAAGTAACACTTGTTCACTGGGGGTATTGACATTGTGCTTTGTAGCACAACAGATGGCGCTGATCTTCAGTTGCCACATTGACCTCTCTCCTTAACCAAGGCAGGAAACTTGAGCTATTTACCACGATCACGTCACCACCCATAGATGGCGTTGTCTACGTAGCTTCCAATTCCAGGGGAGTTTAAGTACACACTCCTAGATGGCGCTGGAATTACCAGTTCATACTCAGACGACGGAGACGAGTCCGTAACACACCGGTCCAAGTGTCGTCTTATAGTGATGTTTATCCTCAGAGAAATAACACTATTGTGATATATCATTGAGAAAGTTCACAGGAGCCATGATGAGGGTTTGAGCCCTCATCACGACCCCTAATCATGTGTAGTTCCCTAGGCGCAGTGGTAAAATACTTGCCAAGTGCTTTAACTTGGGTTCATATCCTAGCCGAAGAGGATTGCCTGGGCGTCAGTCCTTAACTCAAGCCTCTATTCACCCAGCAGTGAATGGGTACCTGGTTCTTAAAGGATTTGGCGGGTCGTATTCCGGGAAAAATCTGGATTAATGACGAGCCCGAAATGTTATGCGTGCTAGTGGCATAACAAGAATATAAAAACTCTTGTATATGAACAAATCCACAAGGGCCGTGACGAGGATTCGAACCTGCGTCCGGGAGCATCCCAGACACTGCCTTAATCGACTGAGCTACGACAGGGTAAAAGCTACAGGATCCAGTAAGTTCAGTAGAACTTCGGTTTCAACCCTTTTTACCCTGTCGTACCTCAGTCGATTAAGGCAGTGTCTAGGATGCTCCCGGACGCAGGTTCGAATCCTTGTCACGGCCCTTGTGAATTTGTTCATTTGATGCATCACGTTAGTGTGATCTCTGTGTGTGAACTCTTGTATATATAAATAAAATAATAAAAACTATGTTGACCAGACCACACACTAGAAGGTGAAGGGACGACGACGTTTCGGTCCGTCCTGGACCATTCTCAAGTCGATTGTGATGAGGAAGTAGAGACAGGCAATAAATAGGCAAGAGCGAGCTGAGGAGCAAAGTAAGGTGTAGTAGAGGGATAGTAATAATAATAAGAGCTGCAGAGGGCCTATTGGCCCATACGAGGCAGCTCCTATTATAACCACCGAATGAGAAGGAGATAGGAATAAGAAGAGGATAGCAAAGGAGCGTAGGAGAAGACAATGAACAGAAAAAGGGAGAAGAGAGAAAGAAAAGGAAAGAGAAAGAAATATAAATGGAAGGGGTAGGCTTATGTTAAGTCACGTTAGTTATTATTATTAACATCTTTATTGACAAAATTAATTACAATTTTGCCTAATCTGAGGATTTTGATAGTCTTATTAAATTGAGGTTAATGCTAGTATTCACTGTCACGCAGGACAGAGGGTCATACATAAGACAATAGGTCTAAACTGTAGGCTGAAGCACATATATATCACGGTTACAATCAATGTTTTAATGTGTGGATAGTCACGTTAGTTAGATAGATTAGAGCATTTGAGTATATATTGTGAAAGGGAAGAGTCCACAGCAACAAAGCCAGGACTCAAGTTCATGTTGGGTACATTGTGTATTAGAGCCGATTCAACAAGACGGCGTCTGTGTAGAGTAGAGGCAGGAAAGATTATTTTGGAGGAAGACCAATTAATGGGATGATTAGAATCCCTCACATGGCAGAAAAGAGCATTGTTAGTGTCTGCAGACTTAACATTTCTCTTGTGTTCTTTAAGTCTGTCATTCAGTGTACGGCCAGTTTCGCCAAAGTATTGGAGAGGACAAGACGAACAGGAAATAGAGTAGACACCAGCAGCATTAGAAGCAGGACGAGCAGTGTGAACTAGATTGCTACGAAGTGTGTTAGTTTGTCAAAAGGCGAGTTTAATGTCAAGAGGACGAAAGGTATTGGTAAAAGTTTTGAGTTCAGATATGAAGGGAAGGCATAGTACAGTGCTACTAGTGTTGGAAGCAGGTTTAGGATGAAAGAAATTTCGTTTAGCTTGAGAGTAGGCACAGTTGATGAAATGCAAAGGGTAACCAAGGCGAGAGAATGATTTGTAGATAAAGGCAATTTCAGAATGAAGAAACTGAGGGTCGCTGATGCGTAGAGCGCGGAGGAAGAGAGAGACGAGGACACTTTTCTTGACAGAAGGAGGATGGTAGGAAAAGAAGTAAATGTACATTCCACTATGCATGGGTTTACGGTAGACAGAGAAAGAGAACCCAGACACAGAGCTGTGTACATGAACGTCAAGAAAAGGAAGGAGGGAATTAGATTCCCACTCAACTTTGAAATGGATAGAAGGAGCCAGATTGTTAAGAGAGGAGAGGAAAGGCTGGAAAAGATTAAGGTCATGAGGTCATAAAGCAAAAATGTCATCAACATAGCGAAGCCAAGGAGAGGGACGAGTATCAATAGAAGGAAGAATAACAGTTTCGAAGTATTCCATGTACAAATTAGCAAGAACAGGGGAGAGAGGGAACCCATAGCGACACCGAAAGTTTGAGTGTAATATTTACCGTTGACAGAGAAAGAGTTAGAGTCAACACAGAGTCTAATGAGATCGAGGAAAACGTCAGTGGGAAGCGGGAGAGGAAGAAAACTATGTTTTAACATTGCTTTACATAAATGAACGGTTTAGTTGACTATGCCACGCCTTGGTAAAAGAATTGCAACCTTGGGTACTACTACTACTACTTCCCGAGGGTGGTGCTGCTACTCAGAAGGAAACAGTCAAGTCTCATAAAAACAGAGATCTGGATTACCACTTCAATTCTCTCCCCGTTGCCTCGAAGACACGTAGTGCCTGTGGTAAAAGTGACACTAGTTTTTGAAGGCCCTGAGTTCTAAGCTAATTGAAACAACAAGTGACCCTAGAGCCACCAGCTTCCCTTTTCATTCCTTTGTGTGGCGATACAGATAGGAAACTCACATTGCACCCATGATTCCTGTCTGCCATCTGAGGAGCTGGAAGAACTCGACAACCTGTGACAACTAGTCTCATACTTTGTATGTAACCAATGTTGAAAACCATTTCGAGTAATGAAGTTTTAAATAAAAAAAAAATAAACTTTAGGGTGTGGTAGGAGAAGTCAATATGTTTACTGGGGTCCCATACTTGGCTCCCCCGGATGCTTATATCCTGTTTTTGTACTTTGAGCTTCAAACCCTGTTCTTAAATTCGTAGTTAGATTTAAGAAGGAATGTGGTCCGGAAATACGATGATATTATTTCATTCAATAATATCGCCTATAAACTTGCAAAGAGATTGGGCGCAACATTATCGCTGTATATACCGACTACAGTCTCCCTTATATCTAACGATGAATTTATTTATGTTCTGAAAACGAGAGAACCCCATGGGATCATAGCTTCCCTTGATGTTGAATGTTTATTCAGTAACGTTCCAGTGGAAAGGACCATATACATAATATTGAACTATGTGTATCAACAGGAGCACCTCCCTCCTCTCAAGCTATCTCGCACTGTCTAACGGGATATGCTGAAGGGCCGCATCACAGAAGCTCCTGTCCTGTGACCAGAGGGTAAACTTTTCCTGCAGGTCGATGTTGTGGCAATGGGGTCCCCATGGGGGGTCTTGTTCGCCCAGGCATTCATGTCTCGCGTTGAGTAGTCCGTCATGCAGTCGGCTCACCGGCCGATATCCTGGAGACAGGAGAAGGTGTTCACCTGGTCTTCTCCAACGATTCGGACCTTGAGAAGATATTCATCACCACCGCCACGACCATCCTGCAAAACTCTGGCCTCACCCTCACGCCACTACGATGCTACCTGGCGGACAGGACCGTATTCGCCAGGAATATTAGCACATGGATCACTGCCCACGCAATCCTCGCCAGCATCAACGCCAAGAACCCGACGCTGACAGCGGTAGCGGTCAAGACCATCTCCAACGCTGAAATCAACCGCAGACCAACACTGAAGGTGATCTGAACGGCCATCGCAGCGACCCACGCCACAGACTCAAGTGCGTAGGAATCACCATACCACCCACCCCAAGTGACCAAAGAACGCTTCTCGGAGCTCTGGCAGTACTCCCACTACACAAGGAAGTGTACCGAACGAACACAAAGATGCAGCCTCGGTGCCCAGAACCCTCATCACAGCTTCTGCGGAATTTTTCACTGATTTATCATGATAATGTGATTTCTATGTGTATTGAAAGAGGGGCTTCAGAGGTAGAATTACTGGACGACAGAGCCAGAGTGCATGGGGTAATTGTGTGAAACCCTGGGTCGGCTTCAGTGGATGCCTCGGGAATCTTCATGGATGCAGTAATACCTAAAGTTGCAATTCTTTTACCATGTCGTGGCGTAGTCGACTAGACCATGCATCTGAGAACATCCATCACATAGGTTCGAACCCTCATCACGGCTCCTATGGAGTTTCTCAGTGGTGTTCATCTCGTGGTCACTATATCCCTTGTTCATCAATACTTGTGCCATCTAGTCAAATTTCCTATTCACGTTGTTCCATTGAGAGCAGTTGGTAAGGGCTCGACGAACATAAACGTTGAGAAAACTGGCCTTATATATCTTTAAAGGCATTCGTTCTTACCATTTAGACATAATACTAAGTTTGGTGCCTTGGTATATAAGCTGGTGCTTAGTTTTTGTTATTAACTCATCCAAGAAAGGCAGCCTGTTATTGTTACTAATCTCAGGGGTGAATCAGAGTACTGACTCTCTCTAGAGGAAATTTTAAATTAATTAGTTCTTCTAGGTTTTTAAATATTACAAATATGTCGTCGACATATTCGACTAGGGAGCCGGTCGGCCGAGCGGACAGCACACTGGACTTGTGATCATGTGGTCCTGTGTTCGATCCCAGGCGCCGGCGAGAAACACTGGGCAGAGTTTCTTTCACCCTGTGCCCCTGTTACCTAGCAGTAAAATAGGTACCTGGGTGTTAGTCAGCTGTCACGGGCTGCTTCCTGGGGGTGGAGGCCTGGTCGAGGACCGGGCCGTGGGGACACTAAAGCCCCGAAATCATCTCAAGATAACCTCAAGAAGAAGATAAGACATAACGGCATTATACGCTTGGTTTGTGCCTACTACTGATTGTCTAAATGGCAGGAGTGAATGCCCACAAGTATATCTCTGTTTGATTGTCTCTGTTGTTTTCTCTCTTTGTCTCGGTCTTTGTCCCCGGCTGTCTATCTGTCTGTCCGTCTATCTCTCTAATAAAAAGTATTGTTGTCTAATGGGTGGTCGCATAGAAGCTCGTCTTCCATAGATTTTTCAATGTCAATAAAATGTCGTACTAAAGTGCTTTTATGCTAACCTACCAGAGAATCAAAAACAAAAAAGGGGACAGTTTTCAATGTCAATTTCGCGAGCCGCTCCATTTTCTAGAACGACGAACGATATATTTATTATATATATATATATATATATATATATATATATATATATATATATATATATATATATATATATATATATGTCGTACCTAGTAGCCAGAACGCACTTCTCGGCCTACTATGCAAGGCCCGATTTGCCTAATAAGCCAAGTTTTCCTGAATTATTATATTTTCTCAATTTTTTTTCTTACGAGATGATAAAGCTACCCATTTCATTATGTATGAGGTCAATATTTTTTTATTGGAGTTAAAATTAACGTAGATATATGACCAAACCTAACCAACCCTACCTAACCTAACCTAACCTATCTTTTTAGGTTAGGTTAGGTTAGGTAGCCGAAAAAGTTAGGTTAGGTTTGGTTAGGTAGGTTAGGTAGTCGAAAAACAATTAATTCATGAAAACTTGGCTTATTAGGCAAATCGGGCCATGCGTAGTAGGCAGAGAAGTGCGTTCTGGCTATTAGGTACAACATATATATATATATATATATATATATATATATATATATATATATATATATGTCGTACCTAGTAGCCAGAACTCACTTCTCAGCCTACTATGCATGGCCCGATTTGCCTAATAAGCCAAGTTTTCATGAATTAATATATTTTCTCTAAATTTTTTCTTTTGAAATGATAAAGCTACCCATTTCATTATGTATGAGGTCAATTTTTTTTCATTGGAGCTAAAATTAACGTAGATATATGACCGAACCTAACCAACCCTACCTAACCTAACCTACCCTATCTCTATAGGTTAGGTTGGGTTATGTAGCCGAAAAACTTAGGTTAGGTTAGGTTAGGTAGGTTAGGTAGTCGAAAAACAATTAATTCATGAAAACTTGGCTTATTAGGCAAATTGGGCCTTGTATAGTAGGCTGAGAAGTGAGTTCTGGCTACTAGGTACGACATATATATATATATATATATATATATATATATATATATATATATATATATATATATATATATATATATATATATATATATATACATATTTATATATTATTAAATATGACCGAAAAAGTAAGAATAATAATTCTAACACGAATTTTCTCAATCTTTCGTACATTTCTTTTCACTGTTGGTGGTAATTCAAAAATCAATTCTCCAAAATTCATTTTTATTTCTAGTCTGACGCGACACTTGAGCGCGTTTCGTAAAACTTATTACATTTTCAAAGACTTTAGTTTACACATACACAACTGAATAGAACTTACACATCTCCGATTTGTTTATATCTACATTTGAGTGAGGTGGATAGGGTGAGGTGGTATTAATGGGGAATTAAATTCATCAACACAAGACAGAACACGAAACAATGGGTATTGAATAGAAGTGATTGTAGAAAGCCTATTGGTCCATATTTCTTGATGTTTCTATATTGGAGAGGAGTCTTGAGGTAGGTAGAATATAGTTGTGCATTAATTGGCTGTTGATTACTGGTGTTGACTTCTTAATGTGTAGTGCCTCGCAAACGTCAAGTCGCCTGCTATCGCTGTATCTATCGATGATTTCTGTGTTGTTTACTAGGATTTCTCTGGCGATGGTTTGGTTGTGGGAAGAGATTATATGTTCCTTGGAGCCCTGTTGCTTATGCATCGTTAAACGCCTAGAAAGAGATGTTGTTGTCTTGCCTATATACTGGGTTTTTTGGAGCTTACAGTCCCCAAGAGGGCATTTGAAGGCATAGACGACGTTGGTCTCTTTTAAAGCGTTCTGCTTTGTGTCTGGAGAGTTTCCCATGAGTAGGCTGGCCGTTTTTCTGGTTTTATAGTAAATCGTCAGTTGTATCCTCTGATTTTTGTCTGTAGGGATAACGTTTCTATTAACAATATCTTTCAGGACCCTTTCCTCCGTTTTATAAGCTGTGGAAAAGAAGTTCCTGTAAAATAGTCTAATAGGGGGTATAGGTGTTGTGTTAGTTGTCTCTTCAGAGGTTGCATGGCGTTTCACTTTCCTTCTTATGATGTCTTCGACGAAACCATTGGAGAAGCCGTTGTTGACTAGGACCTGCCTTACCCTACATAGTTCTTCGTCGACTTGCTTCCATTCTGAGCTGTGGCTGAGAGCACGGTCGACATATGCATTAACAACACTCCTCTTGTACCTGTCTGGGCAGTCGCTGTTGGCATTTAGGCACATTCCTATGCTCGTTTCCTTAGTGTAGACTGCAGTGTAGAAACCTTTGCTCTTTTCCATGACTGTTACATCTAGAAAGGGCAGCTTCCCATCCTTTTCCATCTCGTAAGTGAAACGCAGCACGGAACTCTGCTCAAATGCCTCCTTCAGCTCCTGCAGATGTCTGACATCAGGTACCTGTGTAAAAATGTCGTCAACATACCTGCAGTATATGGCCGGTTTCAAGTTCATGCTGACTAAGACTTTTTGCTCGATGGTACCCATGTAGAAGTTTGCAAACAGGACACCTAGGGGAGAACCCATGGCGACCCCATCTACTTGCTTATACATGTGCCCATCCGGGCTCAAGAAGGGTGCCTCTTTAGTGCAAGCTTGGAGTAGTTTCCTTAGAATATTTTCTGGTATGTCAAGAGGAGTACAGGCTGGATCACGATACACTCTGTCGGCTATCATCCCGATTGTCTCGTCCACAGGTACGTTGGTGAACAGTGATTCTACGTCCAACGAGGCTCTTATCCCTGTGGCCCGTGTGCCCGGCAGTAAGTCAACAAATTCCTTTGGAGACTTCAGGCCGAAGGCGCAAGGGACATAAGGAGTCAGCAGGCCGTTGAGTCGCTTCGCCAGTCTGTATGTGGGTGTGGACATCTGGCCAATCATTAGCCAGATGTTTATAGGTTAGGTTAGGTTAGGTAGGGTTGGTTAGGTTCGGTTATATAACTATGTTAATTTTAACTCCAATAAAAAAAATTAACCTCATACATAATGAAATGGGTAGCTTTATCATTTCATAAGAAAAAAATTAGAGAAAATATATTAATTCAGGAAAACTTGGCTTATTAGGCAAATCAGGCCTTGCATAGTAGGCTGAGTACGACGTTCTGGCTACTAGGTACAATATATATATATATATATATATATATATATATATATATATATATATATATATATATATATATATATATATATATATATATATATATATATATATATATATATATTGTACCTAGTAGCCAGAACGTCGTACTCAGCCTACTATGCAAGGCCTGATTTGCCTAATAAGCCAAGCCATATATATATATATATATATATATATATATATATATATATATATATATATATTATATATATATATTATATATATATATATATATATATATATAGATATATATATATATATTATATATATATATATATATATATATATATATATATATATATATATATATATATATATATATTATATATATATATATATATATATATATATATATATATATATATATATATATATATATATATATATATATATATATATATATATATATGTCGTACCTAGTAGCCAGAACGCACTTCTCAGCCTACTATGCAAGGCCCAATTTGCCTAATAAGCCAAGTTTTCATGAATGAATTTTTTTCGACGACCTAACCTACCTAACCTAACCTAACCTACCTTTTTCGGTAACCTAACCCAACCTAACCTATAAAGATAGGTTAGGTTAGGTTAGGTAGGGTTGGTTAGGTTTGGTCATATATCTACGTTAATTTTAACTACAATAAAACAAAATTGACCTCATACATAATGAAATGGGTAGCTTTATCATTTTATATGAACAAAATTAGAGAAAATATATTAATTCAGGAAAACTTGGCTTATTAGGCAAATCGAGCCTTGTATAGTAGGCTGAGAAGTGCGTTCTGGCTATTAGTTACGACATATATATATATATATATATATATATATATATATATA